>NC_057747.1:26168853-26332587 GCF_004010195.1 Chiloscyllium plagiosum
GGTGAAGAAGGTATATGGCGTACTGGCTTTTATTGGTAGAGGAATTGAGTTCTGGAGTACTGAGGTCATGTTGCAGTTGTATAAGACTCTGGTGCGGCTGCATCTGGAGTATTGTGTGCAGTTTTGGTCGCCATATTATAGGAAGGATGTGGAGGCACTGGAACGGGTGCAGAGGATGTTTACCAGGATGTTGCCTGGTATGGTAGAGAGATCGTATGAGGCAGGGCTGAGGCACTTGGGGTTGTTTTCATTGTAGAAAAGAAGGTTTAGGGGTGACTTGATAGAGGTGTACAAGATGATTAGGGGTTTAGATAGGGTTGACCATGAGAACCTTTTTCCACATATGGAGTCAGCTATTATGAGTGGGCATAGCTTTAAATTAAGGGGTGGTAGGTATAGGACAGATGTTAGGGGTAGGTTCTTTACTCAGCGAGTCGTGAGTTCATGGAATGCCCTGCCAGTAGCAGTGGTGGACTCTCCCTCTTTATGGGCATTTAAGCGGGCATTGGATAGGCATATGGAGGATAGTGGGCTAGTGTAGGTTAGGTGGGCTTGGATCGGCGCAACATCGAGGGCCAAAGGGCCTGTATTGCGCTGTATTCTTCTATGTTCTATGTCATAGCCCACCTACTGTGCACATGTAAATAAAGGGTGACCCAGTGACTGGATACTGACCTCTGTGCAGTTATTTCAGGGGGATTGACAGGGCCAATCTTGAGAAGATATTTCCACTTCTCAAACTTGGGAGTACAATTACAGAATATTAAAACTGAGTAGCAAAGGATTTTCCTCTGCCACAGAATAGTGAAATTCTCTTCTCTAGTTGTAGAGGTTAGATCACTGAAAGTATTTAAAATGGAGGTAGATAAACATTTTGTAATATCAACAGCTCTCTTGAACTGGGACAAAAGCCTCGGAAAGACTAGCAATGATTTTACGGAATAGTGGGGCATGCTTGAGGGGCTAAATGTCTTACTCCTGTCTGTATGTCTGGCATTCCTTTATTCTAAGGTATTCACAACTGAATAGCACTCAGTTATAATCTGACCTCAGCTTTGTGAGGCTGTAACGTAACTTCTCCTTGGTCCACACAATAGAAAGGCAGTCCGTCACAGAAACAGCTTAGTTAGCTGGGAATGCTCGCACAGTAGACTGAGCATTGCATTTGCAATTAAAACAACAAGAAGATAACTCTCTCCTGCGCCCCTTGTCTGATACCACAGGCTCTGGGCTATGATGGATCAGTGACGATTACAAATTTACTCAGCACAAAAGAACAACCTTTTAATAATCAGACTGCCTTACATTCCCTCAGTGCATTCAAACTGCCAATGGATTACTTTTTTTTAAAGTGTAATTTCTGTTGTTTTACAGGCAGAGATAAGCTCAAGTTTATGAAGGGTGGAAGATGGGACGTTTGCCCACTGGAATAGTCAAGATGGAGGTGAACGAAAATAAAATTGGGTGCAGTGTGGATTTTCCTGAATGAATTCAGGCTCCTTTATTGGATAATCGGGAACAGCTGATGGGTAATAATAGTTTACGGTCCATGTACATGAAGCATTCAGCCCAGTGACTGCTCGACTGGTTTAGATGTGCTGTATATGGTCTGATCAACTGTGTTCGACTAAGAGTAAAGTAATTGGCTCATCAGTCACAGTTCAGTGTGTGCATTAACTCATCCATCTGCACTTTTAAAGCTGCACATTGCACCACACCACTGTGCTTGGAATGTATTTAGGCTGTGGTCATGTAAAATTAAGCTGTACATAGTTCAATACATGGTAAATTAAAAATTAGGAATTATAACTCCAGCACAGGCAGAGTTTTGTTACTCGTAAGTCAATACTTTGTGATGGTTGCCAATGCCTCACTGATGTTATATTCTCCCATTTCTGCTGTGTCAACCATGTTTAATGAATAATAACAAATAATCCATGTATTAATTTATTCATGACACTTGTATATTCCTGATAATATGCTAAATTATTCAAAAATACGCCCCAAATTTTATCTTCCAGACCTACAAAGCAATTGTGTTTTAAAGATGTAACTTTCTTAAACCAGGGTGTACTTATACAAAAGGAAGCATTACCCTCAACAATGGATTAATTTTCTATCTCTGCCACCTCATGGAGAATCAGTGCTATGTAGCTCCAGTGCCCCATTGGAACTGTTTGGCGTTCAAACAAGGCCAAGTCAAGTAAAATAGTCTATATCACTCCAATCCATAACTCGTAGCCATCTCTATTTTAATGTGATTTTTGTTTCAGAGTGGCATTAATATAGCGCCTGCACTTCTGGGGGTGCACTTTTGGAGGTTCAGCTGCATTAAGACTAAACTAAATGGAGTTTCTTTCTATATTCAATCCATCTTAATCTGGATCTTACCAACACACTAAAAGAAAGGTTAACATCAGGTCCATCAGTAGCTATTCTGTTCTCTGGACTGTGCAACCATCTGCAACAGAGGCTAATGCCCAGTGAAAGCAAGCAATTGGAAGCCAATTTCAGGAAAGTCTATAAAGCAATTGTGGAAGGTCCATAAAGCTATAAGACATAGGAGCAGACATAGGCGATTCAGCCAACCAAGTCTGCTCCTCCAATCAATGACATCATGGCTGATTTGATAATCCTCAACTCCAACTTCCTGCCTTTTTCCCACAACCCAATTATCTTCATCTTGGAATTGTTCAAATCAAAAACAGTGCTTGAATACCAAGCAATTTCACAACTTACTGTCCATTGGAAGACCGAAATACGACAAACCTTTCTGCTTTTGAAACATGATGGAGAGGAGCACCTCGCCCTGTCAGCACAGCTCCCAGGAGGTCGTGAGGGAGGTTGCGAGAAGGAAAGACAATAGGACAAGTTGGTCCTGGTGAGATACTCACCCCTTTCTGGCCAATTTACCAAGTAAGTGCTGAGCAAGAAGGTCCATGGGTGACCATGTCAATCTGCCATTAATGAAGGCCCTTAAATGGTCAATTAGTACAAATGGTCAATTGATGCCCACTTCAGGTGTTTAACTCACCATCTTCCCAATTACCCAACTTCCAGATGAGCAAGAAAAACAGCGGGTTTCCTAGCTAGGAAACTGGAGTGACCTAATTGCCAGATTCTGGGGGTGCTCTCTCATTTCCCCAATCTACAGACAACTGGAGTAAAACTTAGCAGGGGCAAAGGGCTGACCTCCAAATGCAACCCCTGTCCTTGCCTCTGACCTCTGGCCTCTCTTCTTCCAAATCTCACAACCTCCAGCTCAGAAATATTTTTGTGAGATAATTTGCACTGAGTGTAAATTGAAAATTGCAGAGGGCCATGAGGCATTTGGGACTTTACTGATCATTGGATGCAACTGTCTATCTCCTTAAGAAATGAGAAGAGAATCGAGAGGGTGTCAGAAAAAGCATTGGATGAATCAAAGTCAAATCAGGTAAAGAATGAGAAACAAACAGAGGGAATGTAAAAGAAATGTCATGTGTAACACAGTGGCTCAGTGGTTAGCACTGCTGCCTCACAGCATCATGGATCCAGGTTCTATGTGGATTTTTTAGATTAGATTATTTACAGTGTGGAAACAGTGTGGAAACAGGCCCTTCGGCCCAACAAGTCCGCGCCGACCCTCCGAAGAGTAAACTACCCAGACCCATTCCCCTGACTAATATGGAGTTAGCACATTCTCCCCATGTTTGCATGTGTTTCCTTTGGGTGCTTGGTTTCCTCCAAAAGTCCAAAGATGTGCAGCTTAAGTGGATTGGCCATGCTAAATTGCCTGCAGTGTCCAGGGATGTGTAGGTTAGGTTGGCCATGGGAAATGCAGGGTTACAGGGATAGGATAGGGGGAATCGGTCTGCAGAGGATGCTCTTCAGAGGGTTGGTGTGGACTCAATAGACCAAATGGTCGGCTTCCACACTGTAGGGATTCTATGAAGGTAGATGATGAAGGAGAAGAAAAATGGAAAGGAAAGTAAGACTTTAAAGAAGTTTTAATTCTTAATCACTTTCAACAACAATTCACTACCTGAGTACAAGAGTCTTACAATTATCAAAACTTCCTACAATATAGATTGTTGTGAATCTTTGCAATTTGGCATTCTTGCATTTGTTCTGATGAGTGCAAGACAAAAAAAGCTTTGGCCACAAGGTTTTCATTTCAGCAGTTGATGCATCATTAAAACATAATCAGTAACTAGCACAAACTTCCCACTTGTGTCTCATGAGCAATTATTACACAAAATCATAAGATTCCTAAAAATAACAAGCAGGGAAAAGTCCAATTATGCAAAGTAAGTGTGAATTGTTAAAAATATGCTTTACATTTAATATTGCTTGAAGAACTACATTTGATAGATTTTAGAAAAGGAAATTATTTCAAGTTCTGTGGACAATCCCAGACAAAAAAAGATCATTGAATGTTCACCGTGAAGATTGGAGTTTTTTTTAACAAGAGTTTCAAGAAATTACATGACCCTGCTGGAACCTTTTTGAATAGTGCCTGGATTGAAGGAGTTATTGTTTTCCATAGTTCAGTTGGAAGGAAGCCCACTAAGAATCAGCAGTATTGGAGAAAAGCTTGCGAAGGACAAGCTGTGCAGCTGATTCATCCCATTTCTGTAAAGAAAACCCTCCATATCAGTTCAGGGTAAAATATATTTGGTCTTTCGAAAGAGTGATTGAAAGAACACCTCAAGATTGTCTTGTCAAAGTGAGCTGTGTTTGCATTGCCTTAGTGACACTTGTGCGAGATATTGACATGACCACATCAGATCATTCGAAAAAATAGACTTTGAACCCTCTCAATTTTATATTCTCGTTTTCAAGAATATCCCAAATCACCAAAATGCTTTTTTTTTCAGAAAGCCAAACTCTCTTGGTTTTCTTTTGGAAAGACATTTGTTACTTTTTCTATTTTACTGAAGAGGGTCTGTGTTTTTCTTTCTGATTTGAGCTATGGTTAGAGTGATAAATGATGGAAATGTGTTGCTGGAGAAGCGCAGCAGGTCAGGCAGCATCTAGGGAACAGGAGAATCGACGTTTCGGGAATTAGCCTGAAGAAGGGCTAATGCCCGAAACGTCGATTCTCCTGTTCCCTAGATGCTGCCTGACCTGCTGCGCTTCTCCAGCAACACATTTCCATCTCTGATCTCCAGCATCTGCAGACCTCATTTTCTCTTTAGAGTGATAAATGTCAACAATTCCATATTACTGACTGTGTATCTTAACCAATTATTGCATCTTTATTGAATAATGTTTGTTTTTATATTAAACTCATAATGTGTTTATTAACTATTTGATAGATGGTTAATATTTAAAGCCTAATATAGAGATATATTTTATATTTATATATTTATATATTTTGGGCATCTCATTAAGAACATAAGAATTAGAAGCAGCTGTAGGCCGTTCAGCCCATCAAGCCTGCTCTGCTATTCAAGTTGATCATGGCTGATCTCCTCTCAGCCTCAACTCCACTCTCCTGCCCACTTTCTATAACCTTTTAACCCATTACTAATTAAAAGTCTATCTCCTTCTTAAATGTATTCAGTGTCTGTCCCCTACTGCACTATGGCGAAGTGAATTCCACAGATTCACAACCCCTTGCAAGAAGCAATTCCTCCTCACTTTTGGCGTGGCATAGTGGTTACCACTGCTGCCTCACAGCATCAGGGACCCAGGTTCAATACCAACCTCAGGTGACTGATTGGAGTTTGCACATTCTCCCCGTGTCTGTGTGGGTTTCTTCCGGGTGCTCTGGTTTCCTCCCACAGTCCAAAGATGTGCCGGTTAGGGTTACAGGGATAGGGTGGGTCTGGAGAGTTGTAGTGGAATCGGTGGACTGGCTGGCCTGCTTCCACGCAGTGGGGATTCTATAAATCTGCTATCCCTCATCTTAAAACTATGACCTGTCATTCTAGACTACCCCACATGGGGAAACATCTGCTCTCCAGCTATTTTGTCAATCCCCTTTAGCATTTTATATACTTCAGTTAGATCTCCTTTGAACCTCTAAACTCAAACATGAGGCCTAAACTGCTCAATCTCTCCTTGTACATCTTTCATCTCTGGAGTAATCTAGTGAACCTGGAAGTGTAACTCGAAGATGTATTTTTATTCTCTGTTGTATTCCATGGAGTAGTAGGTCTAGAGTTAGCACTGCACCTCCTTCAGCATCAGTTACAACAGAATCAAGCAGCACGTTCCGAAGATTTACAACTCACAGTTTCTCTCTCAATCCCTTGACCTTGTTGTTGGTAAGTTTGTGCATTAATAATACCATGCACTGTGAATATGCTCTTATTTATGCGTCAATATCCAACCTATTCCAGCAAGTATTACACAGATTTTACTCAGGTTGCAATCTGGAAACACAGCACTTATTTTCACAAATCGCAAGAGAGCTTCAGGTTATTTCAAGCATTTTATGTATCAGATTTACAACATCTGCAGTTTTCTTTCTTGGTGGAGATGCGCAGAGAGCCCAAGGAAACCACAAGTGCTAAAATCATGAGAACTATTAGATTATCAGTGAATTCAATTCTATCATTATTTATGGTGTGCATCTACTCTCCTTTAGACACAGACAAATTATTGTAGCAAATTTTTAACCCTTTCTGGAGATGTATTTTAATCAAAATATAGGATTAAAACCTGCCTGTGTTTCTCCACAAATGATTTCTAGAAAATTTTGGCAATGAATCAGTTTCAATACTACTCTGTGTCATTGGAAGGACAGCCATTATCACCTCGCTATTTGTGGGATCTTGCTGTGTATCGAATAATTGTCATGCTGCCACCAGTATGATAGCAGCTACACTTCAAAAGGATTTAATTGGCTGTAATGAGTTCTCAGGCATTGTGAAAGGGTGCTGAATAAATGTTTTGATGGAATTAGCAGAGGATCAACAGAGACAGTGCAGGCTATGTGTGAGGTATCTTGGATAGAGTGTGGGATAGAATGCGGTCGGACCCTCACGATCATCCAAGAAGGGTCTTGTGATGCACCTTCAGCCCAGATCGACTGTTTCAAGCTCCACCTGCCTTGGAAATACATCATAACACAACTGAACAGGTTTATTGATAATAATTGTATTCAGCTAAAAAAAAGACAAACTCGGTCCCCTATTCTGACCAAGAAAAATTTGACTCTTTATTAACCTCTGAATATAAACTTGCTCACTTACATAGCTAATGAAGAGAGCAAACTTTGCAACATGGTATAAATCATTCCCGCCAGCGTTCCACAGTTGCTATGAGAAGACGGTTCGCATGTGTGTCTGTGTGTTTATGTTGACAATTCATGGGCAGTGAGACACCTTGGTACATGTGACAGATTAAACACAGCTGGGAGCTGTCACTCCAGTGATTCATAGCCCCAATTCGAAATGACTGCTTGCAACAGTCCCACCTGTGTAGCACCCATTCCATATGGCCTCACTTGAAGGAGATATTCATCTCATCTGCCTGTGAAATGTTGCAACTCTGTCTCTCTCTCTCAATCGCTCGCTCGCTTTCTCCACTCTCCACAGACCTACTTGCATCCTTCTTGTGCTACATTTCTTCATCAAACGCATAAATGCATAAAACTGCCTCTTCATTTTCACGAAATTGTCCAATAGTGAGGAAAAAGTATTTTGTGTAAAACTTTAACACAGAGGTAAGGAATTTCCAATCCAGGTTTTAAAAAAAAATCATCAAATGATCTCTCGGAAGCCTTAGTTTATAGTGTGCATATTTTTAAATTTAATTTTGTTAAATGGTTAAAAAAAGGTTTCATTCATTAAAAGTAACCAGAGCAAATAAAGTATCATTAAAGCATGCTCAGCAGTTTGGGGCTCTTTTCTCAAACAGATAAGGATAGTGTAATACTGATCTTTAAAATTCTAACTTAGTTTCGATTTCGTGAATGTGGAGAGAATGCTTCTACTGCTGAGGAATGGCATGTACAGAGGCTGTCAGCATAAGATAATCACCATGAAACCCAATAGGGAATTCACAATTTGCCTCTTGCTGCAAAGTGTATTGAAACTTATGGAACTTGCTTCCACATGGAACCATTCAGAAGAGTTTGGTGCATCCAGGTATTATTCTGGATTATTCTGTGTCCAGGAACACAGTGGTGTAATTGTAATGCCACTGCACTATTAGCCCAGAAGTTCAAGTCCCATCATTTCAGTTCAGGCAATTCAGCCAGTGAAAAAATATGGTAATAGGAACTAGACCCAGAAATGGTGACCATGGAAGCTATTGTTGTAGAAACAGGTTTCTTGTCAGGCATTTGACATCATTCACATGCCTTCTTGGAAATGATATTATAATGTCACTGTTCCAAATCACTTTTTGACACAATTTTTTTAAAAATTCACAGAACTAACCAAAATGCAACTACTTTATTTTAAAACCCAGATAGTAATAACACATATTAGAATATTTTTAATCTCATGATCATTAACCAGGTCATCTACATATACCCTTTAAGGCTGTATTTTTCTATTAAATCATGCTTTTCAAGAATTTTATTTGTTCCTCTTTGAATATGTTAGCTACTTCTTTTACTCTTTTGCAAGCATTATCATTTGCTATAGCCGCAACACGGAAGGGTGTTTGGTTTTAGTTTCTGATTTAAAATGCAGTTTAGGAGTGTGTGTGTGTGTGTGGTGCAGTGGGGTCACCTGTAGTGTGACATGAACCCAAGGTCCTGGTTGAGGCCATCCCCATGGGTACTGAACTTGGCTAACAGCCTCTGCTCGGTCACTTAGCGTTGTTGCCTGTCACTTGACAAATCAGCCAGAGACCCAGGCTGGGGAGATCAGTTCAAATCTAACTATGGTAGAAGGTGAGATTTGTATTTGGTTGAGAAATCTGAAACATAAGTCTAATCTCAGAAGTTATCACCATTACAGTTTTATCAACTGTTGACTAATATCCTTTAAAATCCATCATCCTGACCTGTTCTGATCTACATGTGATTCCAGACCCTCTTAGCGTCCCTCTGCATTTGCCTGAACAAGCCATTCAATTCATGGAGCAATTAGAGAACGGTATCAAGAGCTGGTCTTGCCAGTGATACCAACATCTCATGAAAGAATAAAGATAAAAAAAAGCACATCTGAAAAATGACCAGAGATGCAGTTTGCCAAAACAGTGAATGTCCGTTGATACCAACTCCAATTACCTTTTCCTGTTTGTAAGCAGAAGTGTAAAGAGTACATTTTTCCTTGATATTTTTATAGGGCCAGTGACCATCTGTTAAGACTCTGTTCGTGTTGCTGCTCCTGCCCTCTCCTCCTTAAGATAGTTCTTTCCTACCCACACTTGCACGATGCTCTCCATCCTAACCCAGCCTGTGAGCCTATCAGATCCACATGAGATGGAATTTTGAAAGAACCAGACTTTTGGCAATGTATGAGTTAATAAGTAATCCTTGGTATTTGGCATAAGTCAGTTCAGTTTTGATGCATTCCTGTATTTTGGTAAGAGCTTTCAGAAGTGGAACAATTTTGTTGGTGCTCCCTTTGGGTACTGTGATGGCTCTCTGCCTCACTGGTTGTTCTCTACATGTAACCCTGGCAGAGCCATCACTGTAGATGCCTCCAGGCTGCGTGGCTAATTTTATTTCTGCCCCCCAAATAAACCTGTCAGGATGATGGTGTCTGCCCAAGGTCTGACTCAGCAATCTGCTCGAGCAGCTTCTCAGAGCTCCAACCCCCTTCTCAAGGGCAAAACTTGGGTCCCGTAAGTGAATAAAAAATAATTTGACTGGTTTCTCAACAGACAGCCTTCTCATATCTACCCACCTGCCTCTCCATTCACTTTTCTTACCTGATGTGAGCTTGGGAACACTAAAGTCAAGATCCATTACTGGGGATGCAATGGGATGACAACATGCCAATAAGTTAATTCACATGTTCTTGATGCTTTAGAGGGCTCTGACTGCATGGACCTCTTGAGATGCAGTCACTAGAATCTCTACCTGTCAGTCAGTGGGTTCAAGTTCCCTCCCAAGACCCAGGGCCAAGGATTAGATTAGATTAGATTCCCTACAGTGTGGAAACAGACCCTTCAACCAACAAGTCCACACTGACCCTCTGAAGAGTAACCCACCCAGACCCATTTCCCTCTGACCAATGCACCAAACACTATCAGCCATTTAGCATGGCCAATTCACCTGACCTGCACAACTTTGGATAGTGGGAGGAAACCGGAGCAAACCCACGCAGACACGGGGAGAAGGTGCAAACTCCACACAGACAGTCACCCGAGGCTGGGATCGAACCTGTGTCCCTGGTGCTGTGAGGCAGCAATGCTAACCGCTGAACCACCGTGCTGCCCTAAATTAGTCTGACCCATCTTGTGTACTTCCAAAACAGGGGTCCAGTACTTTCATTCCCCAAGTATCCCCAAGGATGCAGCCAGATAGCTTGGAGTTCTTTCCAAGAACAGGAAAGTTTAATATACGTTGGGAATGAAAGTACTGGACCCCTGTTTTGGAAGTACACAAGATGAGTCAGACCAATTTAGGGTGGCATGGTGGCTCAGCGGTTAGCACTGCTGCCTCACAGCACCAGGGATCTGGATTCGATTCCACCCTTGGGTGACTGTCTGTGTGGAGTTTGCACATGCTCCCTGTATCTGCTGGGTGCTACAGTTTCCTCTGACAGTACAAAGATGTGGCATGTTAGGTGGATTGGCCATGCTAAATTGCCCATAGTGTGCAGGGATGTGCAGACTAGGTGGGATAGCCACAGGAAATGTGGGATTAAAGGAATAGGGTGGGTTTGGGTGGGATGCTCGTCAGAGGATTGGTGAGGACTCGATGGGCCAAATGGTCTGCTTCCACACTGTAGGGGTTCTATGAATTTATCTCATTCACCATTTTTACTGGGTTCTGTGTTCCAACACACACCACAGACATGCAGCAAGAGCAGGAGACCAAATCCCTGGTCAGTCACATGATGGAAAGAAATTCAAGATTTCCCTCTTCCTACCCATAGCTCCAGATTACAACACCCGTGTGAAAGTTCATGTTACCACAGCAACACAGATTCACCATGTGAAATGTAAAACATTACCACCAGATGTGATTTTGAAGAGGAGAATGAAACCATAAGCTAACAAAACCTAACAAAGAGTTTGATATCGGAATGTTTGTAAGAGAAATGACATTCTAATAATATCCTTTCACTCTGTTTCTCCCTGACTCCTCACACCAGTTTTCCAGGGGATCTAAAAAGTCACTTTAGGGTACAGAGGATCTAAAAATAGCAAAGACAGGGCCAGGATCGACAATCTGAAATCCAACAGGGAGCTGGGACTTTAAGGGAGATTGAGAGAAGGCAGTGAATATCTTCATAACCAACTGCTGCTGCTCAACGCTTACTCCCTTTTCAAGAGCAATTAGGGACGGGCAACAAAAGCTGACCTTGATAATGGCGCCACATTCTGTGAATAAATAATGATAACTGCACATTATGCTTCAAAACTGATCATGGGGGCTCAAATAGAGTCATAGAGTCATCAGGCTGAACAGAACAGAAACAGACCCTTTTGGTCCAACTCATCCATGCCAGCCAGATATCCTAAACTAACCTAGTCCCATTTGCCAGCATTTGGCCCATATCCCTCTCAACCCTTCCTATTCATATACCCATCCAGATGCTTTTTAAATGTCACAATTGTACCTGCCTCCACCACTTCCTCTGGCAGGTCATTCCACACACAGACACACCACACTCTGCGTGGAAAAATTGCCCGTTAGGTCCCTTTTAAATCTTTCCCTCTCATCTTAAACCTATCCCCTCTAGTTCTGGACTCCCTGACCCTGGGGAAAAGAACTTGTCTTTTCACCCTATCCATGCCCATGATTTTACTAACCTCTATAAGGTCACCCCTCAACCTCCAATGTCCCAGGGAAAATAGCCCCAGCCTCTCCCTCAAACTCTACAACCCTGGCAACATTCTTGTAAATCTTTTCTGTATCCTTTCATGTTTAACAGCATCCTTCCTATAGCGAGAAGACCAGAAGTAAGCACAGTATTCCAAATGTGGCCTAACCAATGTCCTGTACAGCCCCAACATGACATACGTACTCCTATACTCAATGCACTGACCAATAAAGGAGAGTGTACCAAATGCCTTCTTCACCTCCCTGTCTACCTCGACTCCGCCTTGAAGTAATTATGAATCTGCACCCAAGGTCTCTTTGTTCAGCAACCCGTCCCAGGACTTTACCATTAAGTATGTAAGATGGAGAGGGAGCGATTTCAAAACTGGCTCTGCCTCCAAGGTTACTGTCAACTTCCACAGACTTGGCAAGAATGGCCTGTCACACCCTGTTCAAAGATTCGCATTCAGTGTTTACACATTTCAAACTGTCAACTACATACTAAGACAAGAGCACATATGAGAACCATCCCTGTATCTATGGTCTGCACGCTGCAGGAGTGAGATTTACAAGTTACCCTTTTAGAACATTAATTCAAACTCAAGGAACAGGTGAGCATTCAGTAGTGTCAATCAGAAACACAGACATGATCAGGAAGTCACCCTCAAGAGGAAACTGTATCAATGAGTCATAGTCATAGAGCCATAGAGTCATAGAGATGTACAGCATGGAAACAGACCCTTCAGTCCAACTTGTCCATGCTGACCAGATATCCCAACCCAAACTAGTCC
This sequence comes from Chiloscyllium plagiosum, assembly GCF_004010195.1. Lineage (NCBI taxonomy): Eukaryota > Metazoa > Chordata > Chondrichthyes > Orectolobiformes > Hemiscylliidae > Chiloscyllium > Chiloscyllium plagiosum. The sequence goes on from NC_057747.1 coordinate 26,181,529, forward strand.
AACCTGCCAGCACCCGACCCATATCCCTCCAAGACCTTCCTATTCATATACCCATCCAGATGCCTTTTAAATGTTGCAATTGTACCAGCCTCCACCACTCCTGATGAATCATTAGGTGTTATACTTAAGTTATATATGAACTTAAGTTATATTGATGTAGGTTAGAGATACTTTACTATGTTTCTTTTCAGATTTGTGACTTTGGAAGTTTATTTCTGTGTTACCCTAGTGCATGCAGCTCATTGCATTGTTCCTAGACATTCCTCCAAGGCAGGAGATTTTACAATACAAATGCCTCAACAAGTTAATATTTTCAGATTCCAAAAATAGTTTCTAGGTTTAATAAGGAAGATGATGAAATTGGTCTCAGGCAAAACAGGTAATAGTGAATCAATGTATCAGGGAAACTGAAGATCTAAAGAAGAGTCAGATCATATTTGAAACATTAACTCAGTTTCTCTCTGCACAGATGGTACCAGACCTGCTGAGTTTCCCTAACATTCTCTGTTTTCATTTCAGATCTCTGGACTCTGCAGTATTTTGCTTTTATGACAGTGAGTGTGTTCATTTTACACTCACTCCAGCTTAATAATGAAGATCTGGTGTGTAGACTCTCTGACCTGAGATGCCAGCTTTGAATATTGTGTGTCTCATCTCAAAGAAGCTGATCTTGGAGATGTCAAAGAGGGACTGGAGAAATGTCACAAACAACAAGAACTTATATAACACCTAAAATATAATGAACAGCTCTAACGTGCTTCACAGCAGTGTTGTATAACTAAACATGACTGAACCACGTAAGGAGACTACTGTGTAAGGGTTTTAGAATCCTGGAGCAACCTGATGATGATGTTACATAGCTGCTACCCACAGGATATAAATAAAACAGTATGGGTGGAGTTAGGCAGATATAAAGTGATACATCAAAAAATACGAGCCAGATATGTGTCTGCATAGTAGAGTCTAGATTAGAGTGGTGCTGGAAAAGCACAGCAGGTCAGGCAACATCTGAGGAGCAGGAAAATTGATGTTTCGGGCAAAAGCCCTTCATCAGGAATCATAATAGAGTCATGTGAGGGAAAAGTCTATGTCAGTTATGCCAACAGTGAAATCGTCATCCATTAATTTTGGCGAGGGAGAGTTATACAAAGTCTTTGAAGCAAAGCAGTGGGCCAGCTGAGAGGGAGCTCAACACAAAATCACCATGGGATGACCATGATCATAAATCTGTCTCAAACAGATCATAAATCTGTAATAAATGACAGCTCTCCGCAGTGAAATATTCCACAGATCCACCACCCTTTCTCTCAGAGGGTTAGAATCTCCACTGTGTAAAAGCAGGCTATTTGGCCCATTGAGTCCACATTCACCCTCCAGACAGCATCCCTCCCAAACTCAATAACCCTGTATTTCCCATGGCTGATTCACCTAACCTACATATCCCTGCACTCTATTGGCAATTTAACATGGCCAATCCACCTAATCTGCACAGAAGTGTCAAGGCTGGGTTATGGACAATGTTCAAGACTGCAATAGACAACTTTTTTCGTCAGTAAGATAATCAGTTTTACAGGGGAAAGGCAGGGACGTGGAGTTGAGGATTATCAAATCAGCCATGATCCCATTGAATGGCAGAGCCTATTCTGCTCCAATGGCTTATTACCTTGCAGTAATTCTAGGTTGATTTTTATGCTCCAGAGAAGCTTCTTTCCACCTTACCTCATCTAACTGCATTCCTGTCTCCCTCATGGACTTATCTGTGTCCCTTAAATGTGTACAGGTTATTCACCTTAAACACTTATGAAAGCATGTTCCACATTCTAATCACTCTCTAGACAAAGAAGATTCTCCCAATCCATTACTGGGCCGATCAGCAACTTTTGTATTCTAATGGCTCCTAGTCCATGTCTTCTGTGTAAATGGAAACATTTTCTCTGCATCTTCCGTATTGAAACCTGTCATAATCTTATATGCCTCTATTAGATCACCCAACCAATGAGTCTCTCCCTCCCCTCCATGCCCCAGAGAGTGGGAACCCAGCTTTTGCCTTACCTGACATGTCCAAACCCCAGTCCTTGTCTGAGAGAGAAAGGAAAAATCCTCCAAAGATCAGAAAGTCTCACCTGCAAGAAGATATCTAAAAATGATTTGACTTTGTATCGTCTGTAATATCAAGCTGACCCTCCCATTATCACACCAGCTAACTTCCAGTAATGATTCCTAAGTATTCTGTGTGCAAACTGTAATAAATCGCTGAATCATTTGAGACTAATAACACTGCTTAAGAATTCTATTTAGTCAGCAAACTTAAGTTTCATTATCGGTAAAGCATTGGGCAAATCAGATCTGTTCCAGATCAAGAGAAATTATTCATCATGACTGCATACTTTCCAAACTTCCTGGACATCAAACACTTTTTGTAAATGCCCAATGTACAGAAATAACAATATATTTTTTCTCTCTCAGCCCTGGATTATTCAAACATGCTACTCATTAAAAGAACAGAGCACAAACCGTCAAGATATACATTTCCAGATGATATTTAGATTTTACTTTAATGGGCATCTCAGCTTCTCATTAAAATCTGTTAATGCAGAAAGGAAATGCTCACTGTAGACTCAATATTTCAAACCTGTATTTCAGGCACTTTGTCATTTGACTGTGAAGAGAGTTATGGTGATTTCTTTTTGCTTCTGTTGTTTTCACTTCCTGGAGATAATGACTGGTACCGTAATACCACAAGATAATAGGAGCATAATTAGGCCATTCAGCACATCGTGTCTGCTACGCCATTTCCTCATGGCTGATCCTTGATCCCCTCACTAATCAAGAATTTATCTATCTCTGTCTTAAAGATGCTCGATGACTTGGCCTCCACAGCCCTGTGTGGCAATGAGTTCCACAGCCTAAACACCCTCTGGCTGAAGACATTCCTCATCATCTCAGTTTCAAAAGATTGTCTCTTTGCTCTGAGACTGTGCCCTCAGATCCTAGTCTCTCCTATTGGTGGGGGCATCTCCCCTATGTCCATCCTACCCAGGCCTCTCAGTATTCTGTAAGTTTCAATGAGATCCCCCTCATCCTCTGAAACTCCATTGAGTACAGACCCAGAGTCCACAACTGCTCCTTATATGACAAGCCCTTCATCTCTGGGATTATTCTCATGAAGATGTAGAGACATGGGACAGAAGGTAGGAGCAAATTCAGGAAATATGATCCTGTAAATATTTTCATTACACACCTCAAAAACAACTCAGATGTTTCACATGAAGATCAACTGCTTAGAAACTCAATGTACTGCTGAAACAAAGGTCAACACAGCAACACATTCTGATCCCATGCTGGCTCAGCACTAGAAGTGCATAAATGACAGCTGTTGACTGGTTCCAGCTTGGATTGGGAGGATCATTTTCTTCTAAATACTTTTTAAAATGCTGCATGGGCTCTAGCCTCTTGCAACCCCTCAGGCAAAGAGGTACCCCAGCCAAAGCGACCAACTTCAGATAGTCCCACAGTACACTCCACCTGCCAGCCTCTGTCTATTCACTCCATCTAACTATGTCCATCTGCAACTTCCTTATGTCTTTGTCACAACATACTTTTCCAATTATTTTGGTATTATCCGAGTATTTAGTTCCCATGCTTTCCCTCACCTTGTCTCAATCATTGATCTAAACTGTAAAAGGTTGAGGTCCCAACACAGAGCCCTGTGAAACTCCACTCATCATATTCTGTTAATCAAACAAACACATTTATGTATATTCTCTATTTTCTATTAGCTAATCAATCTTCTATCTGTTACCTACTACACCATGAGCTTTTATTTTCTGCAATAAACTTTAATGTACTTTACCATGTGGCTTCTGGAAACCCAAGTATAGTACATCTAGAAGTTCCCCTTCATCCACTGTGCCTGTTACTCCACCAAAGAACACCAATAGATTGGTAAGACATGATTCCCCTTTGAAAAATTTGAACTGATTCCTCACAATTACCTTGTGTTTTTCTGAGGGTTTTGTTTCCCCGATACCCGCTGAAAGGTTCACAGCAAAATTCTGCACTTTGTGAAACACCCTGCCAGTAAAAAACATGGTGGTGACCAAATAAGTACAACAAATATGGCCAAACAGGACAGAACGACATGACTAGGAGTGTTGGCAGGGGTACTGCATCTGTGCGGGTCATACACATGTACAGAGAGTATTTTTGATATGGCAGCAAATACTCTCTTTTCCAAGTGAATAGTTATAATCTCATTAATGGCTGACCCTAACATAATCCCCATGATAGATGTCAAGCTAACTGACCGAAGCTTCCTGTTTTCTGCCACCCTCCCTTCCTACTTTCTAGTCAAATCTTTCCTGAATCTAGGAAATTTTGGAAAATTAACACCAAATCTCTCCATTAGCCACCTGTTTTGTAACCCTAGAATGAAGTCTATCTGGACCCAAGACCTGTCAAGCCCCAGCTCCACCAATACCACTTCCCTCATGGTTATAATTTCACCAAGTCCCTCTCCCCTTCCCCCTCCTAATGTACAACTATTACTGGAATAGGTTTTGTGTCCTATCAAGGGAAGAGGGAAGCAAAATATTTGATCATTTCGTCTGCCATTTTCTTATCTAATATTACTTCTCTATTCTCACTCCTTGGAGGACCAACACTCATTTTACTTATTCTTTACCTTCTTAAATACCTGACAAACTCTGGCTATGCATTTTTGCATTTCCAGCTAGCTTCCCCTCAAACTTCAATTTTTTTCCTCCTGATTAATCTTTTCGTGATTCTATCCATTCTTTATCATCTGGCCTGCCACTCATAATTGCACAGTTATATGTTTTTCCCTTAAATTTGATGTTGTCTCTAACTTCTTTAGTCAACTACAGATGGTGGGCCCTTTCTATAGAATGTTTCTTTATAATAGGAATGTAGTTATTCTGAGCATTCTGAAAAATCCCATTAAATACCTGCCACTGCGTCTCTGTTGATCTATCTCTGAGCCCCCAGAGAATTTCTTATTGAAATAATTAGAACATAGAACAGTATGGCACAGAAATGGGCCTTTCAGCCCATAATGTTGTGCTGAACATGCTGCCAAATTAAAGTAATCCCTTCTGCCAGACCTTGGTCCATATCCCTCCATTCCTTGCACATTCATGTGTTTATCTAAAAGTCCCTTAAACACCCTTATTATATCTGTCTCCACCTGGTAGCATGTTTCACATTCCCACCACTCTCTGTACAAAAAACTTGTCCCTCATATTTCCTTTGAACTCTCCTCCTCTCATCTTAAATGCACGCCCCCTAATTTTAGACATTTCAATCCTATCAATGCATCTCACAATTTTAGAGACTTCTATCAAGTCTCCCCTCAGCCTCCGCCACTCCAGAGAAAACAATCCGAGTTTTTCTAGACTCTCCTTATAGCTCATGCCCTCTAATTCAGGCAGCATCCTGGTAAAGCTCCTCTGCACCCTCTCCAAAGCCTTCACATCCTTCCTGTATTGTGCTGACCAGAGTTGAATGCAATATACTTTGTGTGACCTATCCAAAGTCTTATGAAGCTGCAGCATAATATTTTTACTATAGTTCTCAATTTCCTGACCAACAAAGACATTTGTGACTATCTTTTATTTATGACCCATGATTTTGATCTCAACTGCATGTGGAAACATCCTTTCTCCATCCATCCCATTAAGCTCTTTCATAAATTTGTTTAAATCCAAAACGTTTCCATTGCTTCATGGAAATAGTTTGCAGAGACACCAGACATGACCAGAAATATTTTTAAGACACCAAGTAAGGCATGACTGAATATCATGATTTTAACATTAGTGTAACTAACGATGTCATTCTGAACATATTATTTTGTAATGTAACAAGACAGATTAAAACAATCATGCATTTAAGAGTTGTGATTTCTAAGCTAACTGCAGACAGTCATGCAAATAGATTCTGAAATGTTTATTCTTAAATAATTAAAAGGATGCACAGTTGCTTTATCTGATTATTCAGATAAGTCGCAGAACTTGGTTTCTGCTCCAGGGGTAGAGACAGCGGATTGCACCTGGTAGGTTGGTTATAATTTGCAAAAGTTTGGTGTCAGTGTTATTACTGTGATTCAGGAGGTATCACAGAGCAGATAAATACAGGAATATAAAAGGTTATGTAATGTGGATAACAATTTGGATAAAGTGAATTATAGGGGGAAAAGCAAAGAGCAGGGTTTGGTAGCATCTTTCTGGAATGGTTAAGGATTAGTAACAACGTGGCACCAGGTTTAATTCTGGGGCCACTTCTGTTCCTGTGAATGAAGTATTTCTGGAGAATAAGAATTACTTTGTATTACCTGTTGGAGAGCTATTGAAATTTGTATCTGTCACAACTTAACTGGGAAGAGTGCACTGACAAACACACCTCACTGTTCCACAAGACAAACGTTACAAAATGGATAAAATCCCAACTCAGTCTTCAAAATGACCAACTTGCCTGACTGAGTGCTACTCAGGACAATAGCAGTTCACATCAGGTTACTTCAGTAATGGAACAAATAACTATTTATTGTAACACATGTAACTTTAACAAGAGGAGTGAAAAGGAAGGATTTCCAATTTGTGCAATTTAAACTATACCCCTTCAAATTCTCAAACACACACAAACTCAATCAGGATTAAGACAGACAAAAGACATGGCTCAACACATATACTACTGATGGAAAAAAGAATATAGACAGGATAAACACAGATTTCAAAAGTCTAAATACTTTTTTCAAAGGTGGAAAATTAATTGCCTCTCAGTCCTTTTCATTTTTGTAATGATGAAACGTTGTCATCTTTACGGTGATAGTTGTCCTTTGATTTGTCCGTTGATCAGATGAAGCCAGGAATTTTTCTTGTGTGAGTTATTTCTTTATAAGTTGAAACTTTATTGCTGGAACAGCACAGCAGGTCAGGTAGCATCCAGGGAACAGGAGATTCGATTTCATTTTTGTAATGATGAAACGTTGTCATCTTTACGGTGATAGTTGTCCTTTGATTTGTCGGTTGATCAGATGAAGCTAGGAATTTTTCTTGTGTGAGTTATTTCTTTTAAGCCTTCTTCTTTTTCCTTACATAATGAGAGAGAGAGAGAGAGCTGCAATCTGACTGCAGACTCTGGATGTTTTCTATTTGCTGTTGTTCTTGGTATGTACAGCTTTTCTTAAACATTCTGCAAATTAACCAATTAGGGAGCTGTCGCTAGGCATACATTCATTAACTTGTAAGATTCTTGGTGCTGTTCAGTTTTGAATTCTCTCTTTTCCCTTCTGAGAAGCAACGTTGTATTATGCAGCTCAGCAATATGAAACATTTGACTTTCAAGTTGCAAAACTTTTCAGGTTTTGTTCCTGTTTTATTGTCCAACTCCCATTTCAGCTTCAAAGAATGCAAAATATGTGATCTCTTACATGATGCCATTACAGGAGGCATGGTTCATTACTTAAGACCCAAATGCTACAAGAGGGATTTATAATAAGATGGTAAACATTAGTTAAAATGTGACAGATGAAAATTCGAAGTCTTTACAAAGTGCATTTGACTATAGCAATAGAACAATTACACTCTGAAAAGATTGACTTGATGGTTCGTAGCTCAGTGATAGCCGCAGCTCAGCATAAATTAAGGCAAGCTATTTCAGACTGAGATGTGGATGAAATTCATCACTCAGAGAGTGTGTATCTTTGGGATTCTGTACCCCAGAGGGTAGTGGAAATTCAGTCACTAAGTATATTCAAGATATAGATTCATAGATTTCTAGTTGCTAAGAACATCAAGAAATATTGTGTTAGCTTGGGAACGTGATGTTAAGGTAGAAAGTACAGGATTGAGGAGGTGGACGGTCTGCCTCTGTAGCTCAATGGGTAATGCTCCTACATTAGGAGCATTTAAAGCATCAGATGGCTTTAAATCCCAAACCAGAGAACTGAGCACAAGAGTGCCTGACAATCCAGTGCAGTGTTGATAAGGTGCTGCATTGTCAGAGACACCACCTTTTGGATGGGACATTAAACCTCAATCTTTCAGGGAGACAGAAAACAATATCCAATGGCTGTAGTTCAGAGAACAGCAGGGCAGTCCTTCCAAGTGTTCTCGATAAACTCTACATCCTCAACCAATGCAATTAAATAATGTGGTCATTATCACATTGTTGTTTAATGTGAGCTTCCTGTGTACAAACTGGCTGCGGTATCTTCTATTCCTCTGCTTTCAAAGTATTCTATTGACTGTGAAGAGTTAGTCATGAAAAGTACAATATAACCAAAGTCTCTTTCTTCCTTGCCTCGTTCTCTGAAGGCTGCTACGTTCATTCCCTCTGCCTCTCTCTTTTCAGCATCACCTGTCATCAGTCCTTAATTTCACCCTCTTATTTCATTCACATTTTGATGGAAAAATGCCCTTCTCAGCCTTTCAGGTGACAGGGACCATCAGTTTTGACAACTCTCAGATGCCAACACCTAGCCCTTTTCCCCTCCTTCTTCATTTGCTTTAAGCGCCAGCACAGAGTTAACCCTTTGAAGACAACTTTGTAAATCTACTAAGTCTGGTCTCTGGATTATGACAGGTAGTATTGAGCATTGCTGTATACATTTGAACACGACATTCACTACGTAAACCTGCATTGACAGAAAGTGGATTTGTATGTAAACTCCTCTCCTTGTGAGTTTGGAATTTAACAGCTTTAGCTAATGAGACAACTCCAAAGCAGAAGGCTTAATGCTTCCTGTAGAATATAGAGTTTGGCTCAGCTGGAAGATCTCCTGATTTGCTCTGGATGTTCAAGCCCACTGTTAGGATCTTTGAATCTAAGCTCAGAGAGAACAGTTTTAATTAGGTCTTGTAAAGAACTATAATAGTTCACTCCATGATACACAGGGATTGACTCTTAAATGGTATTAAAACCAAGCTGAAAAATGGGAATGTGGAATGGGGTCCTATTGAACTTTCCTGGACAGACCCACTCAAAAAAGTGGGACCTCCTAGCAGGTGGGAGAAGGAGGGGACACAGAGAGAGAGAGTGTGTGTGAGTGAGTGAGAGAGGAAAAACCACAATTCTTCATTGAAGTCAGGAGCACTCATTTGCAGAGAAAGGAGGATTTTAGATTGAGAGGAGGTGGAAGCATATCATTAACTCTGCCTGGATGCATTCAATCAGAATTGGCAATCTAATTGCAGAGATATCTCTCGACTGTTCCAGAGAAAAGGTCTTATTTTCTGCAGAAGGGTTAATTGAAGAGGGATGGTGTAGTGCTAATATCACTGGACTAGTGATCCAAAACCCCAGGCTAATGTTTTGGGAACCTGGATTTGAATCCCTGCACAGAGGATGGTGAAACCAAAATTCAATTTTAAAAATCCGGAATTAAAAGCTCATCTAGTGGTGCCTGTGTAACTACTGTCAAATGTTGTAAAAACCCATCTGGTTCGTGAATGTCCTTTTGGGAAGGAAACCTGCTGTTTGCACCTTGTGTTGACTGTTATGTGGCCCCTGGACCATAAATGCAGGCTGAGTCAGTGATTATCAAATTCCATGAATGAATTAAAAATTATAATTCCCCCTGCATTGTTCCAGGAACTTACTGAGAATAACCAGAAAGACTACATCATCGCTCTTATAAATAATAACTACTCTGCAATTCTAAAGAAGCAGAAAAGTCAATTGCATTCTTTTGATTTGTTTTAAACATCCCCAAATCACAACCTCAGCAGATCATGTTTTCACTAGAGGACATCTCCCATTAACACAGCGTCTGGTGCAATAGACTGAGAGACTTTTAGAATGTTTCTTTCAGTCAGGGTGCCACCGTCTCATTTGCAGTTTACATCCAATCTGACAGCTCAAAACCAAAATTTCCGTTTAGATTTAGATTTATTGTGACGTATATAAAAATAAATTGAAAAGTGTTTTATTGCCTGCAAATCAGACTGTCGCCGTGCTCTGGCACCACCCTGAAACACAGAATATTATGCAAGATTTTACTGCAATAGAGTTCATCCTTCCCTTTTCTTGTTACCCTCCATAGCTCCTCTGTTCACTGTTTGACATTGGTGGGGGTCACTGTTAGAGGCCCTGGGGTCTCTGTAACACGCCCCGGGGTCTCTGTAACACATCCCGGAGTCTCTGTAACACACCCCGGGGTCTCTGTAACACACCCCGGGGTCTCTGCAACACGCCCTGGGGTCTCTGTAACACACCCCGGGGTCTCTGTAACATCCCCGGGGTCTCTGTAACACACCTGGGGTCTCTGTAACACGCCCTGGGGTCTCTGTAACACGCCCCGGGGTCTCTGTAACACGCCCCGGGGTCTCTGTAACACTCCCCGGGGTCTCTGTAACACTCCCCGGGGTCTCTGTAACACACCTGGGGTCTCTGTAACACGCCCTGGGGTCTCTGTAACACGCCCTGGGGTCTCTGTAACACACCTGGGGTCTCTGTAACGGGCTCCCGGGTCTCTGTAACACACCCCGGGGTCTCTGTAACACTCCCCGCGGTCTCTGTAACACGCCCCGGGGTCTCTGTAACACGCCCTGGGGTCTCTGTAACACGCCCTGGGGTCTCTGTAACGGGCTCCCGGGTCTCTGTAACACGCCCCCGGGTCTCTGTAACACGCCCCGGGGTCTCTGTAACACGCCCCGGGGTCTCTGTAACACGGTCTCTATAATGGCCCTGCCTCTATCATCACTGTCACTCCCACAACCAACGGTGTCTGAGCTAGGGCCATGGGCCTGGTCTCTCACCTCCTGCTCCCCCTCCAACGCTACACCACATGTTGCCGTCGGTCATCTATCACCAGCGGTTTGGCTCCGGGCTCATCTACCTCTAACGCTGCAGCCACTGTACCTCAGCACCAGAACCAGAGACAGCCATGGATCCAAGATTACATGGGGCCAGGTCCCAACTGACTCCCAATAGGAGTGAAGGAAAATCTCCATTAGCGGAGATATCTCTGGGCAGTTCCAGAGATGAGGGATAAAGCTCAGTTCTTTCTTCTGCAGGAGGGTCGATGGAAACTGAGTGTCTTTGAAATTCATGTCAATGTTGCAGAGTCCTCCAGCAACCACTGGTCACACTGACAGATGCTGCATTAGTGAACCCAATGGATTTTTATGACAAGAATGATAATTTCTTGGTCGCTATTACTCAGACTAGATTTCAAAGTCCACATTTTTTTAAAAAGAGAATTTAAATTACACCATGGTAGTCCCCAGAACATCCTTGGATGCAGTCTGAACTGCTATGCTTTTCCAGCACCACTCTAATCCAGAATCTGGTTTCCAGCATCTGCAGTCATTGCTTTTACCCAGAACATCAGTCCTGGCCTCTGGGTTATAGGTCCTGTGACTTTACTGATATAAAAAAAGTGCATCTAAATTAAGAACATTGCAGAGAAACAGAAAAATTATTGAAACAAGACTTAGGCCAACATTGGGAGTGTGAGGATGTTATAAATTCTTCTCATGCAATATGAATGACCACGGGCACTTGGTCCTTGCCTATGGATCCAAATTTATTCCTGAAATTGGTCACTTGGGGGTTTTTGTTTTCTCTTTTCTCTAACCCTGGGTAATTGGTGTAAGTGTAGTTGACTGGCAGATGCACTGGGTGGCATTTTGAATGCTGGGGGTGGGGGTGGGGGGAGGAGGTGGGCAGTGATGGGTTTGGTGCTTGCTGTTCCTCCATCTTTCAAACATCCATATTGAAGCAGGAGTTCCCAATTCACATGACGTATTCAAGAAACATGCCCCCAACTGCGATCTTTGGTACTGGGGAACTGTTGAGAGCCATTGGTGATTTTTAGCATCATTTCTGCAATGGGATGACAACAAAGGATTACTTTGACCACATGGTTACAATGAGTATGTCTACTTTTTAGAATAATACAACACAAAAGGAGGCCTGGTGCTGGCACACTAGGTAAGGATGGTAGGTTCCTTCCCTAAAGAACATTAGATGCGTTTTTCCAACAATTGATTCATGGTCATCATTAGATTCTTAATTTCATATTTTTTTATTGAATTCAAATGCTGCCATCTGCCAAAGCAGGATTTGAATCCAACTCTCAGAACATTATTACTGTAGTCTTAATCCATCAATCCAGATAATGCCACTAGGATGTCACCTCCCCCCTCAAGGGGGAAGTGACTAATTTTATTTGAAGAATGTTGGAGAAAAGAGGATTTTAGATTGAGAGGAGGTGGAGGCATATCATTAACTCTGTCTGGATGCATTCAACCAGAGTTGGCAATCTAATTGGGGGAGAAATCCTACAGAGAGGTGATCAATAATAATGGTCTTTTTAAGAGACAGCTGGACAGGCATTTGTTGAGAGAATCAATTGAAATGTGCGTAATCTGTTTTATAAACTCCAGAGCTTGCCAGACAGATCAAGACAGACTTTTCCAAATTGTATGTTCTTATGTGATCATGGGAAGCATGGCTTTGTTTTGACAAGAAATTTCATTTGTGAATTGTTGACATTTCAGTGAATATTTTAGCCTGTCAGATATCAGATATTGAATGACACTCTCAGGTGTGTGTGTATGTGTGTGTGACAGGCATATTAAATTCATCGCTATTCCTACAACTGCTGGGTTAGTCATGTTTGTAATAAGTTTACAAAAGGAATGTTAGAATAAAATTGTTGAAGAGAACCTTTTTTAATGGTTGGCCTACAACTGGAACCCGAAATTTCAAACACTACCCTCTGCTGCCATTTGTTACTTTAGAAATTGCTTCTCTGTGGGTCCTTGTTTCAGGAGGGAGTTCTGTCATTCCTCCTGGGTCTGGCCAACATGTGATTCCAACACATCAAAAAGGCATTGACTTTTACCTGCTTAAGGCACCACACAGTACAAGGGCAAATACAGAATGACAATAAAGGCTGGTTGGAATTACTGGACAAGATTACAGCTCAGTTTATCTAATCTATTGAAATGCTACCATCACATCACCCAAAGAGGGAGCATTCTAATTACACCATTGGTCCCGGAGACTTCAGTTAAAGTCAAACTGTGAGATTGTACTTGGTTCTGAAGCACCATGGGAAATATCCCTAATCTCCTCCCACCATCCTTACTCAGTCTGGGCTTATAGGTGAGTCCAATCTTAAAAATTAGACACTTGCAGCTTCAACTCTTGGTGTAGACCTCACGTTCGAGAGCCTGGAACACAAAGGGCATTGTCTCAGGATAAGGGGCCAATCATTTAGGGCTCAGATGAGCAAAGATTGAAGTCCTAGTGACATCATTGCTGGGCTATGAATCCAGACAGCCGTTAACATTCTGGGGACCTATGGGTTCAATTCCTGCCATGGCAAACAATGGAATTTGAATATAATTTCTAAAAACTTCTACTATGCAAAGCTTAACAATAACCATGAAACTGTTGCCAGCAAAACCCATTCAGTTCACTAGCGTCCTTTAGAAGCAGGAATCTACCATCCTTATCTGGTCTGGCCTACATGTGACTCCAGACCCACAGCAATATGGTTGACTCTTAACTGCCCTCTGGGCAATTAGGGATGGGCAATAAATGCTCATTTCTCAGAGCATAAGTTCCATTCTCTTTCACAGTCTTAGAGGGAGCCCAGATTGTAGAAACACAATAAAGGGCTTGCCTATAGACTGAGGTTGCATTGACCACACAGCTCATTGTGATAATCCTACAGTTTCTAAAGTCATAAACACCATCCAACCTCAGGAGTAAGCTAACCATTCATTCCCAGTATCTATTCATGTGTGTTCCAAATGTAAGGATGCTTGCTAATGCGCAATTTGGATTACTTTAATATGTACTGACTGCATTATTTCCTAGCAATCAGGTTTAATTAATCACAGTAAAAACCTGCAGAGATCATGTCAGAATGAGGAATATTTCAGTGCAGACGTCAACATGCATCATACACAGATCACAAGCACAGGAGGCAGGGGGGGGTGGAATATGTGCCAACAGGCAGATGCTCACAAAAAATACTCTCTTTGCACAATTCCTCTTCAGGTTTCCAATGCCAGCTGTAGCTCAGTGGGTTAGTATTCCTGGAGGTCGGGAGGCAGAGTGTTCAAGCCCAACGCTGGTCTGAGCAGACCTGATCAGCCTGAACTGTATGGGGCAGCTCCAGACGCTGAGGTCACTCTCTGGAGGCTGCAAGGGATTTTATTTCAATGAAGTACAGCGGTCCTCACTGCCAGTGCCCTGCGCCAGTATTTAAACCCATCACAAAAGTGGACAATCTGAACACCATCAGGGTTCTGTTTGTAGGATCTTGCTGTGTGCAGATTTGCTGCTCCGTTTCCTGTAAAACATTCCAGGAATTAACCTCCTGAACCTCCCCTGAACAGCTTTGAAAGGCAACTGTATCTCGCATCACAAAAAAAGGACCAAACCTGTAGCCTGGCCGTGGACTCACCAGCAAGACAGCAATAATAAGACTTTCCGCCACCGATACCCCATACCCCTTGCAATGTACAGCTCCTGGTCTCTGACTGTATACCATCTCAGTCCATGATGTCAGCTGTTCTTGCCAGATAACTGCCCACCAATCAATCCCAAGAGATAAGCAACAGAATACGATGTCAAACCTGAAGATACTCATCACAGAGACCCAGATGAAGCAGTGAAGGATCCAATGGTTAGCAGATGTTTCCAAATTACAATGAAATCAAAACAAGAAAATATTGTCAACAAAGGGAAGATGTCAATCACGACAACAGCAGGAGCACAACCTCAACAAAAGGTCAGAGTCACAGAACAGCAAATCATGAGGCCATTCAGCCCATCAGTTCCTCTTAGAGCAATCCAGTCAGTCCCATTCCCATCTTTGCCATTATTCCACCTTCAATCTTTATTTAGTTCCTGTTTGGAGATTACTCTTCAGTATCCTCCACACTCTCAGGCACTGCCCTCCCATTCTAGACACTCACTGCATTAAAACACTAGTCCCCTTTTCCCAATCCTTAGTTCTGCTTGCTCCCATCCCCACCCTTCCTCCCCCCTCAATATCTACCCTTTAACCATTGATAGTTTCTTTCAATACCCTTCCTGAACCCTTAATTATGTTAAGCACCTGAAATTTTAGTCTTCATGTCCAAATGCAGCAAGACCTAATCAAGTGGCAAGAAATATTTGTGGTACACAAGCGCTAAGCAATAACCATGTCCAACATGAGAGAATTCATCCATCACCCGTGACATTCAATGGCATTACCATCTCTGAATCCCTCACTTTCAACATCCTAGGGCTTATCATTGACTAGAAACTGAAGTCAACTAGCCATGCAAATTTACAGCAGATTCAGAGGCTAGGACTCCTATCCACTATTAACAAGGCACAAGTCAGGAGTCTGATGGGAATGCTCCTTACCTTCCTGGATAAGTGCAGCTCCAACAACACTCAAGACATTTGACACCACCCAAGACAAAGCATTCTCAAAAGATCTGAAAACATCCACTTCTCTCACCACTGATGCTCAGTAGCAGCAGTGTGTACTGTCTACAGCAGGAATTCCCCAAGGCCTCTCACACAGTGCATTTTGGAACACCACCACCATCTCTCCAAGCCAAACGCCATCCTAACTTGGAAATATATCACTGTTCCTTCAGTATGACTGGGTCAAAATCCTGCAACTCCCTCCCTAAAGGCATTGTGGGTCAACCTACAGCACATGGACTGCAGTGGTTCAAGAAGGCAGCTCACCCCCACCTTCTCAAGGGCAATAAATGCTGGACCAGCCAGCGATGGTCCCTGTATGAATTTTAAAAAAAATATTCCTGGTTCTGTTGCTTTTTCAAATCTCTTAAACCTGCGCCCTCTGGATATTGAGCCTTCCTCCAATGGAAACAGTTACTTCTGTTTCCCTATCGAGATCCCTACTGATTCTACACCTTTGAAGACACCTCTTCACCTTCCTGGCTCTAAATAGAACAGTCACATTTCTCCCGCTGCTCCAATGTAATCCCTGAAGATATTTCCAATAAACTTCCCAGAGGACCCCCATCCAAAGTATCCCTCGTGCGGAGATAGAATTGGACTCCAATAACATGGCAGCTGGTGCTGAACTCATGTTTCAATATCAGGGTTGGAATAGCTTCCTGGTTGGTGTACTCAATACTTCTCATTGGCTAAGGACTTCATTGACTTGTCAACTTGCTCTTCCATCTTCACAAGTTTATGCAGAAACCTTGTCTCTTTATCATTTGATCAAACTCTCCTTCCTCTTTCATCTTACCAAATGCATCAGTCCATAACTCTCGGTGTAGAATGTAAGTTTGCCAGTCTATTGACTATTCCACCAGTCTAGCTCCTCTTACAGCTGATTACACTCCCAAGGTTTGATGACTTTGTTATGTTTTCTAATTCCTGTACCTCATAATCCAAGTCATTCATATAAATCTAAAACAGCAACTTGTATTCATTCAAAAGCAAAATTCCACAGGTGCTGGAAATCTGAAATAAAGAGAGAAAGTACTGGAGAAACTCAATAGGTTCAAAGAGGCTTTATATTGGACTCAAAACTTGATTCTGCTTCTCGCTCCATGGATGCTGCCAGACCTGCTGAGCTTTTACTGGTTTGCTGCGGTGTAGTGTAAATTAAGGAAAGACTTCCCTTTAGATTGACACTTCCACAACCTTGGGATGACCCAACATGCTTCACAGCCACTTGTGTAGTTTGAAATATAGTCACTGTGGTAAAGTGAGGAAAGAATGTTAATTCCCTTGCACAACCTGTCCTTTAAGCAGAAAAGGAATGCATTTAATTCTTGTTCAGTCAATCGATTGTCAGACTATCCTTTCACCTCGGAGTTAAAATTCATCCCGAGTGAACTGTAAGTCTCCAACACACAGCCCATTTCCCACTGAGTAGATGGATGACAATGACAGAACCGCTAGGGGCAATCTTGCTAAGAGAAGCCAAGGCAATGGTTGGCTTGGGAAATAGAATAGATTTCCTTGATGCAATGGTTTCAAGGTTAACATATTGTTGGACAGATTGGAGAGAATAGAAGTCATGTTAATGACAATCTTCACATTGCTCTGGGAACAACACTGGGGCTGCTGCTAAATCACAGACCATTATTGCTCTCGGCTATGGTGCTAGTATTGCTTCCTGAATAATTCCTTGCCACATCCAGCATTCCTTTGTATAATATTTAGCATTTGTTTTAATATAAAGGCACTACATCAAGGAGTTGTCTGTCTTCCAGTGGTAATATTAAAGTGCGACTTGTAGGGCAATTTATTCTCCTCAGGGTGGAAGCAAATATTAAACCGCATCAGGAGTAGATGGGTCATCCTTCTCTTTGCTGATTATGAAATCTTGCCCAGGGAGAGTTATTCTCTTCTGCAGATCAGTTTGAGTTCGATCAGGACCACTCAGTTCCTGCAACTTTAGTTCAAAAATGGACAATGAACTCCAGAGAGAGGGGAGAGTGATGGCCCATGACACTGAGATGACTATTCACTCAGCGTGGCATCAAGGGAGCCCTAGTAAAGCTGGAGTCAATGGGAAAACTCTCCAGTGGTTGGAGTCATCTCCAACACATCGGAAGATGGTCGTGATTGTTGGAGATCAGTGTTCTCAGCTCCGGGACATCCCTGAGAGAGTTCTTCAGGATTGTGTCAACCGCCCAACCACCTTCAGCTGCTTCAACAATGACTTTCCCTCCATCATAAGGTCAGAAGTGGGGATGTTCGCCGATGATTATATAATGTTCAGCACCATTCACCGCACAGATTCAGATGCTGAATCCATCTGTATCCCAATGCAGCACGATTCGGACAATATCCAAGTTTAGGCTGAAAGCAGTAAGAAACATGCACCACACAAGTGCAGCGCAGGCAATGATCATCTCCATCAAGAGAGAATCTAATCTTCATTCCCTTGACAATCAATGGCACTAACCATCGCTGAATCACCCATCGTCAACATCCCAAGGTTACCATTGACCAGAAACTGACAAGCCACATAAATACAGTGGATACAGAGCAGGTCAGAGGTAGGAATACTTCAGTGAGTAACACCTCCTGACTTCCCAAAGCATGTCCACCATCAACAAGGCACAGGTCAGGAGTGTGATGGAATACATCTCCCCATTTGTCTGGATCAGTGCAACTCCAATGACACTAAAGACATTTGACACCGTCCAGGACAAAGCATTCTCAAAAGTCCTAAAACCTGCCCTCCATCCACCACTGACACTCAGTAGCAGCAGTGGTATTATCTACATGATGCACTGCAAAAATTCACCAAGGCTCCTTAGACAGCACCTTCCAAACCCACGACCACTTCCATCTAGAAGGATAAGGGCAACAGGTACATGGGAACATCACTTCCTGCAAGTTCCCCTCCACTCATCATCCTGACTTAGAAATATATCACCATTCCTTCAGTGTCACTGGGTCAAAGTCCTGGAATTCCCTCCCTCAGGGCATTGTGGGTCTACCTCCAGCCCATGGACTGCAGTGGCTCAAGAAATGAGCTCACCACCACATTCTCAAGAGGCAATTAGAGATGTCTAATAAATGTTGACCCAGCCAGCAATGCCCACAAACCCAGAGTGAATAAAAGATAATATACATCAGTGGAAGCCTTTGATAACCTTTTGTGTTTGGGGTGTAGTTTGTTCAGAAAGCCACCTCAAGCAAAATCAGCACGAACAACAGCAAAATTTACAAGTGAATTTCATGCCAGTGGAAGTCACCTTTGGTGATTGCAGTTGTGTTGCTAAGAAACAGGTTCTGTCTTCTATTTCACATAGTCCAGAGAAAACCGTGAGATAGCAGCTGATATCACTGCTCAGTTACCAATGTTCTCAGTGGAGATATCATCTCTGACAGCAATAGTTTTTAATGTAATTTAGACTTTAGACTACCACATGACTCAGAAGCAGCTCCCCAGATGTAGCCGAACTTGGACAGGAACTGGAATGAAGAGACACAATTGTACCTGACAGCTACAGAGGATAGAAATGAGAAAAGCAAACTCACAAAACCCATGAAAGTATCACGTCAGAAAAATCTGAATCCATCTGACCCTTTCCAGTGAGGGCATTCTTTCTAATGTAGCATGTTGATCATTAGCAGGACTAACATAAGATAATCAGTTGTAGGAGTAAAAGCATAGCATTTGGCTCATCAAACCTGCTCCACAATTCAATCAGATTGTGGTTTAACTCATATCCTCATCTCCACTTTCCAGCCTATCCCCCATAACTCCTGATTCCTTTACTGATCAAAAATCGAGCTCCCTCAGCCTTGATTATCTTTAATGACCCTACCTTGACAGCTTTCCTCAGTAAAGAATTTCACAGATTCACTGCCATCTGAGAGAAGGCATTCCTCCTCTCTCTCTCTCGTCAATGGGTGACCCCTTGTACTGGGGTGCTGCCTGCTGTTCCTCACTGGACAACACTAGATCCCATTACTTTTCATTGAAAATTCTCAATTTCCTCTGTCCTCACAGCTCCAAACCTCTTGATGTCTGTAAATCCCTCCAGCACAAAGACTGCCCAAAAACCCTCATCTCTCCATTAGAACAAAGAACTGTGGATGCTGGAAATCCAGAACAAAAAACAGAAATTGCTGAAGCAACTCAGCAGGTCTGGCAGCATCTGTGGACAGACAGAGAGAAACAGAGCTAACGTTTCAGTTCCACAGAAGGGTCACTAACCCCGAAATGCTAACTGCTTCTCTCTCCGCAGATGCTACCAGATCTGCTGAGTTTCTCCAGCACTTTCCATTTCTGCCCCTCATCTCTGTTTATTCATTGTGTTTGATATCCCATCATTGTCTTTAGTACACTGGAGCCCCAAGTCGAGAATTCTCTCCCTGAATCTTGACACTTTTAAGACCCAACTTCAAAGCCATCCATTTGACCAACTCCTATTCACTTTTTGTGATAACTGGTCATCGACACTATTCGTTCCCAGTAACTAGGTGTCATCTTTTTTTTTATGACATCCCTGTAGACTCTTGCAAACTTTTATGACTTCAAACAATGCTACAGAAATACAGTTGTTGGTGTTGTTTGGAGTGGCATCCATTTTGAATTGAACATGTCTCTCTGGATATGCTCTGAATCACCCACCGTGGTGGTCACACGTGCCATTTTACTTCTTCAGATGTTCATCGTTGGCTTGTAGATCACTTCTGGGACTAACAGGATGAGACAGAGTAGGCACAGGGAGGACCAGGGAGTGCAGAACCAGGGGCCACGGTCTCAGGATATAGGTTTGATCACCGAGAACTGAGATGAAGAGAAATTTCTTCGCCAAAAGAGCAGGGAGCCTGTGGAATTCTCTGCCACAGAAAATAGTTAAGGCCAAAACATTGAATGTTTTCAAGGAGTTAGATATGGGTCTTAGGGCTAAAGGAATCAAAGGATATGGACAGAAAGTAGGAACCAGGAACTGAGTTTGATAATTCCCCCATGTTTATATTGAATGGCCTCCTCCTACCCCTAATTTCCATATTTCTATGGGATATTCTGGGGTTGCAAAGGCAGCTATAGAAATGCAATCCTTTTGATTTATGATCCGAAGCTTTGTGAAATGAATCTGTGTCCACGGTCTGAGCCCACTTCAGCAGCACACAGCCAGCTGTCTGCAGACCCCCAAACACTCCCAGAGGTGCCCTGCTCCCTCCCTCCCTCCCTCAGACACCACAGAGTTTCTGCCCACAGCAAACGGCTCAGAGTTGGGGCTGCTACGCCAATGGGATGTTCAGACTCAGGGAGAAGGCCTGTTTTTGAGAGAAAAAAACAGATATTTTGTACAGAGAAATACAGAGGGATACAGGGAGCAGTTCAGAATTGCTGCTGCAAGCAGTCTTTGCAAAGAGACAGGGGGTGAACAGCTCAGAGCTGCAATTGTCAATGGTTTTTGAGGACTGCGTGGAAAGCACATTGTTAAATATTTGTTCATTTATTACTTCAGATTACATTCTGAATGCTGTGTTTATTTAATATTGTAGATAAATATTTCTGAAGAGAAAGATGGGGCTTGGAATTGACTGCATTGTTTCAGGTCTAACAGGACAGCATGGTTTCTGATCACAGGCACAGTCAGTGGTCAAACTGTTTGAAAGGAGCAGATATTGTCAGTATTTATCCCTGCTCAAATCCTCAACCCCTCCCCACCTCAATCTCCTCTTGCCTTTTGCACATCCCCCTAATTCCCCTTGCTCCATCCTGGGCTCTAAACCTCACCCCTTTCTCTTTTTAAATGTTTCTTTAAAAGCTACCTCCTAGACTGTGCTTTGGACTCACCTGCCCTATCTCTCCTCAAGAGGAGGCAATGGCCTAGTGGTATTATCGCTGGACTGTTATTCCGGAGAGCCAGGTGATGTTCTGGGGACACGGATTCAAAACCTACCACAGCAGATGGTGGAAATTGAGTTCAATAAAAATCTGGAATTAAGAGTCTAATGATGACCAGGAGACCATTGTCAATTGTTGGAAAACCCATCTGGTTCACTAATGTCCTTTAAGGAAGGAAACTGCCATCTTTACCTGGTCTGGCCTACATGTGGTTGTCTCTTAACTGCCCTCTGGGCAAATTATGGATGGACAATAAATGCTGCTCGAGCCAGTGACACCCTAATTTCATAAATAAATTAAAACAAAAAGGTCAGCTTCAGCTGAAGGCCAGGTGTTTGGCTTCAGGCACCCTGCAAAGCATCATGGGAGCCCAGAACAGGAGTAGGCCATTGGGGTCCTCCACCTTGCCCTGCTGTTCAACAGGAACGTGGCTGTTCCAACACTCATGTTCACTTTCCTACTCATTCTCTATAACCCTTGACTCCCTGACTGATCACGAATCTACCTCAGCCTTAAATATACACAAGGACTCTGCCCCCACAGCTCTCTGTGGCATGACGTTCCAAAGACCCACAATCCTCTGAGGGAAGACATTCCTGTCATCTCAAGTCTTAAACTGGAGCTGTTTACTCTGACAGTGTGCCTGTAAACACTTTATCATACCCTCTGGTCTTAGCCTCTCACATGAGAAGAAACGTCATCTCAGATTGACCCTGTCAAGCCTCTGTACGTGTCAATGAGAGCCTCTTAAGAGATAGTTCACAACCTTTAAAAACTCGTCGTTGTTAGTGTTTAGCACACCAATTCTTTTGTCCAATCTGTTAATGTCTTTAATAATGTGTGGCTTTGTTTTTCATTTATTCATAAAGATACAGAAAATGCTCCACTACTTAACATCTGAGCTGATCCCCCCACCCACCCCCCATTCCCTTGTCTGGCCTTCAAATATGGCCCTGATTCATAAACAGTGTGATGCAGAAAACACAAAAAGATGTGGAAAATTAAAGCTCTCCCCATTCCAGTTCCTTTTCAACCACATTTCCTGGCTGGAGTGTCCCTCCTTTTGCATTCCTGTCTCTTCCTCTCGCTGCAGAGAGTGGGCAGGTGAGAAACGTGTGGCTCACTCTCAGTCAATACCCACCGCATTATCACCAGGCTGAGGTGCAGTGCAGTAAAGCAATAGATCATTCATCCAGGTCTCCTCTCCTAAAGCTGAAAGATCAGTTTATCTTAAAATAACACAGGACTTCCATTCAGCAAGAGTTATTAAATAAAGCAAAATGATGCAATGGAAAATTATTTCAAGCAAGTTATTGTGTGTTTGTGTGTTTCAATACCTTTTCATTAGACAGTATTTTTTTCTTCCAGTAAATCAAAAAACACAAAGAAAGATTGATAACAAATGTACGTTAAATCTTAAAAATATTAAAAATATTAAAGCTATTAAAATGGTTTAAGTCTCCAGGCCAGTACTTTGCATCAAAGTGGGCTCCTCCTGCCATCTGCTGGTCAGAGATAAGAACAACAGAGCTGGACAAAGTCAAATAGATTCCCATTTTAATTCACCATGGACACTAACACAGTCTGAAAGGCGATGATCTAAGGCTACACAAAACAGTCAACTTTACAAATCATTGACCCAACACAGAGATGGCTTCTCTTTTGCATTCAGACAATTGTGCCCTGAGCAAAAAGGTACCCACCAAAAGGATCTAAAGTCGATTTTCAAAAGAATAAGATCTCAAAGTAGATAAAATGAGCTTATGAGGAAAGATGGTTTGCTTCTGGAGGCGAGAAATAAGTGCCAAAAAATAAAAATCACCTTTAATGTTGTAAGATGGGTTAGGTTCGGAGTTTCTTTTTTTAAAAATAAGTCTAGTCCATGTTACAACTCAGCATATTTTATGGGACTGATTTGGAGACACTGGTGTTAGACTGGGGTAGACAACGTTAAAAATCACACAACACCAGGTTATAGTTCAACCGGTTTACTTGGAAGCACTTGCTTTTGAAGCACTGCTCCTTCATCAGGTAGACCACCACCTAATGAAGGAGCAGTGCTCCGAAAGCTAATGCTTCCAAATTAACCTGTTGGACTATAACCTGGTGTTCTGTGATTTTTAACTTTATATGGGACTGGTTCACAACAAAAACAGTGATATACTGAGCTATTTTTCAAAGCACTACCCATGGACAAATACTCGCAATAAATACAGCAATCCCTGTTTTTCCTTTATGCTTTTCCTACTGTGCATATCCTCCTGTTTTATTATTAATCAGCATTTTTCTCACTTGTTCCATAAGGGAATAGTTACCCTGAGGGACTCTCCTCCTCAACTTCTCCCCTCACCTGAGGTGCGGTGACACTCAGGTTAAATCATCATCAATCATCTCTCTCTGTAATGGCAGAGCAGCCCCTATCATCAGGTAGGACTATGGCGATTTTACATTTTATAAAGCAATTATTCAGAAAGGGTTAATATTAGAGACTGCATTCAGGTTCACCCAGTCTGATGAAGTCGCATAGTTTTGAGTGGGGCAAAGAATCATCAAACTCAAGATGCCAATGCGATAGATATGTCAACCCTGGTTCCTCATTGTCTTAGCAATTATATCTAACAAGCAATAACTTGTAGCTGTTGTGCAATAGACTGCAACTTGGAATTGAGGCAAGTGCCTCTTCTTGTGAAGACTCACTGCTGGTTAATTCCCTGCTGCTGTTAACTACACACCCTTAAACCCTACATGGAAAAGAGGATTTGTGGCAGCACTCAACCTTAACTAAGAGTTGGTCGTGGTTAGTTCCACAAAACACACACCATTGCTGACTCCTATCACACCTGACTCTTCAAAGTAAAAGTGAAGGCTGCAACCAGAAACAAAAGCTTCAGGAAACTGGCCAACTGGAAATGGGAAAGCCATGAGAGAACATAACTAAGGAATATCCTTGCCGACAGCTGAGCATGCCCAGTCTGGGAGTGCTTTCTCTGTACAAAACAGGTACTCAATAAGACCTATCAAAGCAATTACAATGAAATTTACTAAAGTAGATGAAATGGACTTGCTTGCTGCAATCACTCCATCCACGGTAAAGATGTTCAGAGATGTTAGTACCCATCTTTGGCATAAAAGGGATTTCAATTTGGGCCTCCGAGCTCAAAGGTATTTATGCACCAATGCACTCCACAAAATCCCTGACACTATTCTTTAAATTTTCTACATTATCTTTAATCTATTGCTTCCAATAAACCTGTTTAGAGTTATTATTACACACCTCTGGAGCAGATGGGGACTTGATCCCTGAACTCCCAGTCCAGGGATGGCGACACTTCCAATGCACCACAAGACGCCAAAAGCACTATCCTTTATCATTGTTCTCAAATGAGATCCATGTGTGATCATCCTAACATTCTTGTCCGTTTAGTTAACAATTTGAGAAATCGGTGGAAGTGGGGTTTCAATTTGTGCGTTTAAATTCCTTGGTTTCTGTAAGGAGGTCAGTTACATCAACAGTAAAGCAGATCACTGAACCTCATTTTCAATCCGTACCAGGGAGGTTCACGTTGGGGCAGCTTCTGTAGCACCTGGTCAAATATTCAGATTGCATCTGAACAGAGCCTTGCCTGAGTTGCTTGTGCGCTATTCCGTTCATGCTGTTGGTAAGGGTTTAAATAAACCCAGCAGTGACATGGGAACCAGGTGAGAAAACCAGAAAATAATTCCAGGGTGTTTAACTTGCTGTGAGAGGCAGACAGCACCACAACAGAGAGAACAGTGAGTCAGTCAGTGGACTCAGAGTAAGAAATAGAATCCCTACAGTGTGGGAACAGGCCCTTCAGCCCAACAAGTCCACACCAACCCTCCAAAGAGAAACACACCCAGACCCCTACTACTCTACATTTACCCCAGACTAATGCACCTAACCTACACATTCCTGAACATTATGGGCAATTTAGCACAGACCATTCACCTAACCTGCATATCTTTGGATTGTGGGAGGAAACCAGAGCACCTGGAGGAAACCCACGCAGACATGGGGAGAATGTGCAACCTCCACACAGGCAGTCACCTGAGGGTGGATTTGAACCTGGGTCCCTGGTGCTGTGAGGCAGCGGTGCTAACCACTGAGCCACCATGCTGCCCTAATCAAGATTACAGTACATGTGTATAAATGAATAGAGTTATGATTGGGGAGCTACAGTTACTGAACCAGCTCAGGGTCTGTCACTTCAGGACTAGTGTCATTCTATGCAAAGACTTTATAAACTTTGGGGAATTCTGACTTCTGTCCTGGATGGTGTTGGGCTTTGAGTGTTTGTGGATGCTTTATGGTGAATTAGGAAGCCATTTGATCCATTGTACCTGCACCAGCTCTTCAAATAAGTGCCATGACTTAGTGCCAATCTGCTGCTTTTGCCCTAATAATGCCTCATCCAGGCAAGTGAGCAGTAGTCCAACAGACTCCTGACTTGTGTTTTGTGAATGGTGTTTGTAACAGTACTGAATAAAGTGGACCACATAGATATCAGATAAATGGCCAAAAACCAATCTCTAACCACATTTAAAATTGGGATCAATAACTCGGGCAACACTGCCCTCGTGTGGTCAAAATTGGCACATTACTGTGCGATGAGCCACAGTCTATCTGCAGCATTATCTGGGATTACAGTCAATGGAAACAAACTGTCTCTCAGTTGGAAAGTCAGTAACCCAGACATCTACCACCAGTGCAAAACTTTTAACCACATCAACAATAAATTACAGAACACTGTCTCTCAATTCAAAGCATCAACCAATAAATTGAAATGAATGAACAATATCCTTCAGATATTTTATGATCACTTGTCCAAGGATGTTACTATTAACTTCAGAATTATTCTGTTTTGCTTTGCAAAGGTTTTGCTTGCTTGTGCATTTAAAGTCCTTGATTTCTGAATAATTGTTCAGGCAAATACAGTGAATAAACGTGAACCATATTTCCCTCCCTCAGCTGTGTTTCAAGTGATATGCATTTTAATTGCTACCATTTTAGTCTGCAGAGACACTTATAGCAGAGATAGAGGTCACATGACTACAGTAAGTGAACTAGTACACTGTGTACAACTCAGGCAGTGTGGTGGCTCAGTGGTTAGCACTGCTGCCTCACAGCACCAGGGACTCACGCTCAATTCCTGCCTCGGGTGACTGTCTGTGTGCAGTTTGCACATTCTCCCTGTGTCTGCGTGGGTTTGCTCCAGTTTCCTCCCACAATCCAAAGGTGTGCAGATTAGGTTAATTGGCTATGCTAAATTGCCTATAGTGATCAGGGATATGTGGGTTAGATGCATTAGTCAAGGGTAAATATAGAGTAGGGGATAGGTCTGGGTGCGTTACTCTTCAGAGGGTTGCTGGGGACTTGTTGGGTTGAAGGGCCTGTTTCCATACTGTAGGGATTCTGTGTTGGGTCGAAGGGCCTGTTTCCATACTGTAGGGATTCTGTGTTTGGTTGAAGGGCATGTTTCCATACTGTAGGAATTCTATGTTGGGTCGAAGGGCCTGTTTCCATAATATAGGGATTCTATGTTGGGTTGAAGGGCCTGTTTCCATAATGTAGGGATTCTATGATCTTTGAACTGTACTTTTCCAAACATGCACTTTTTCAGAAAACAAAAAAATGTTCGCTATTTACAGTTACACACATTCCCAATCCACACGGTCACAAAGAAAGTTATCATTTATTAAGACTGTGTTAACTTTAGCCAGTTCTATTTTCATCGGTCTTTGCACCTGCCTGGCACACATAGTTAAATCCTGCAGGAACCCTACTGGTATGTCTGTGTGTTGGCATTGGCTGTTCCTCAGGTATCTGCTGATTCCTAGGGTGATGTGCCTTCTCCAATGAGTGCTGTTGCCAATCTATTTCTGCTGTGAGGAAACAGCAAGCCTCTGAAACTGATAATCGTTCTGCACTCCGTGCAAACGGTGAGGTCGTTTCTTCCTGATCTCATATAGCCTCTCTAACTGTACATGTGTATGGCTTGTTGCGATGATAGATCTGGTTAGTCATGGTCACCACACAGGATCAAGGTGTTGACTGCTCTACTGAGGTTTCAAATTGCCACGTAGGCTGAGTTTTATTGAGAGGGTTGAACATTTGCACTCTGACGGACTTTCCAATGCCCAGCTGTAGCAATAACACAGCAGTTTTACTGAAGTGAGATCTTATTTTCTGTCATTTCATCAGGATTGCCTTCAGAACATTAACTTTCTTGTTTTCAATCTGTTGTTATCATACTTGGAATGTATCACAGCCTCACCTGTTCTCCCTAATAATAGTCTTGCTCCTGATTAACATGGAGAGGTCATGGCATGGTCGCCAGATTTTAGTAATTCAGAGACCCACTGAATACCTGGAGGACCCAGGTATCCCACCACGGTGGAGTTTAAACTTCTGTTAAAAGTCTCCAATTGTAAGTCTAATGATGACCATGAAATCTCTCTCATAAATACCCACCCGGTTCACTAATGCAGTTTTGAGAAGGAAATCCCCGAGCATCAGGTTAAACCACTGTCAGTTGTCTCTTTCTTTCTCTCTCTCTCCATAAGACTGGGACTATAGTGACTTTACCTTTACCTCTCCATTGTGGCAGAATGGCATTGCTACTGTGCTGAACGGGCCAGACCTAGCAACTGAAAACTGAATACTCACTTTAACTCTCTCTCTGCACAGACGCTACCAAATCTGCTGAGTTTCTCCTGCACTCCCTGTTTGTTAAAAACTCTTCCACATCAGCCTGCCTAACCATCATACCCGAAAGCACACCTCAAACACACACCTCCCTCGGGTGCCCCCATTCCACAGCTGCAAGACATTTTGCAGCTTTTGAAAGTTGCCGTGTATATTGTCAGGATTGACTCAAACGAAGCGTTTCTTGCGAAATCGTTTGCAGCTACTTCTGGCAAAACGCTGGTTGCAACGAACAGGAACGTAAACAGACAGAAGCGCCGTGCCTGAACTCTGAATGGAGCCAATCTGACTCAACAGCAAACTAAATTCATACGAAACAGCAGCCTATCGCATCTTACTGACATAAAGTTCATTGCATTGGGACCTGCCTCCTCTACAGCAAGGACCCGACTTTAGGTAGCCTGAAATAGTGCTTAAAAGGAAACGCAAAACAGCCAGACAGGCAAACATCACGGTGTAATTCAGCGTCTGCAATTAAATCTTGAAATGGGTAGTTTCTCTTGCATTTATTTATTATTATTGTGCTACCTCACCTGTTGCTGCCTCAGCACTGGCCTTTATTCCTGCCACCTCGCACAGGTCTTAGCTTTTACAGATTGTGTTTATAGAGAGTGGGAGTGAGCAGTTTGTTGTCACATTGTGCAGGGTCTGAGTTCAGGGGGTGGTGTTCAAATCTTGATCATTGCCAAATGGTACGTAACTTCAGTGTAATTAATTGTCGTATTTTAGATTTTTTTTTATTGTCTGGGTTTGGTGAACAAACGTATGTGCATCTCCGAACAAAAGCAATTTTTAAAGAAACGTGTCGGTTAAATTTAAGATTAGTCATTCATTGTTGAAACCCAAGCATTATTTTGGTAACTTGGCCCTTTAATTTAAATCCCTGTTTCGGAAAGGAAATTATGTTTGGCGTTAGTGTTCATTTCAGAGATGAGTTGTAATTTGAGATTGAGTTTGGAATAAATATTGTTTGTGTTTGGAGCTGCGCTATATTCATTGGCTTACTTGAAACGACAGACTGGACGGGATGTTCACTGAGTGTGGGAGTAGCAGTGAGGGTGATGTATTAACTTGTCAATGTCTGTCTTTCTCTCTGATCTTCCAGCAGCGATTCTCTCTGACCGATACGGCCATTTGCTGGCTTCTTTCTACAACGAGGTTACGAGGTTAAGAGGGTAACGACCAGGGAAACGGGACCTGTCTCTTGTTTGTTTTAGTCAAACGTTAATGAGACTCTACATTCGCGTTCCTTGGCTGCAGCAAAGATTCCCCCTCCCCCCAGATTCAGGAGGTGGGAGATCCAAGGGGCTTGGGGCAACATTTCCAAAGCAACCACTTCGTTCAACGGCGGGAGGCTCAAGGGGAAACATGGGGACCCCCTTGAGCGGGGTAGGGGCCACACAATTTGAGGGCTGCGCACTGAAATGATAGAATGCTACTTGGGGGAGACACTGGTGTAGTGGTAGTGACACTAGCTCTGAGCCAGTGGTACTCACCACCCTATCTGCCTCTGCCGCTTTCAATGAACTATGTACCTGAACCCGAGGTCTCTCTGTTCAACCACATTCCCCAGGGCCCTACGATAAGCTGTATAAGTCCTACCCTGGACTTACCAAAATGCAACATCTCTCATTTACCTAAATTAAACTCTATTTATGCTCCTTAGGGAGGGTGGTGGCAAGTGGTGTTATTAGTGGACTGTTAATATAGAAACTGCTGAAAATGTTTTCCTGAAGAAGGGCTTATGCCCGAAACGTCGATTCTCCTGTTCCTTGGATGCTGCCTGACCTGCTGCGCTTTTCCAGCAACACATTTTCAGCTCTCATCTCCAGCATCTGCAGTCCTCACTTTCTCCCCTGTTAATATAGAAACCCAGGTAATGTTCTGGGGACCTGGGTTTGAATCCTGCCATGGCAGATAGAATTTGAATCCAATAAAAATCTGGAATTAGGAGTTTAATGAAGACTATGAATCCATTGTCAATTGTCGGGGAAAAAACACCTGAATCACTAACCAAAAGAGAAAATGCTGGAAAATCTCAGCAGGTCTGGCAGCATCTGTAAGGAGAGAAAAGAGCTGACATTTCGAATCTATCTGACCCTTTGTCAAAGCTTCCACATCCGCAGTAATTTGCTTTTATCTGAATCACTAATGTCCTTTAGGGAAGGAAACTACCATCTTTACCCAGTCTGGGCCTACATGTGACTCCAGACACACAGCAATGTGGTTGACTCATAACTGTGCTCTGGGCAATAAATACTGCTGAGCCAGCAACGCCCTCTTCCCATGAATATTTTTTTTAAATATCAACTCGCCCTGTTTCCGACCATCAAGCAAATTTTTGTAGCTCTCCCTGGATCCCAGGTTATCTAACTTTACTAACCAGTACCATGAGGAACCTTGTCGAGGGCCTTGCTAAAGTATGTAGACAACATCTATTGCTCTATCCTTCTGTCTCTTCTTGGTCACATTCTCAAACAAAACTCTACCAAGTTGGTGAGCCATCATTCACATGTAGATCAGATTGGGTAAGGACATCGGATTTCCTTCCCTAATGGATGTTAGTGAACCAGATAGGCTTTTACGACAGTGGACAGTGGTTATATCTTCAGTATTAGACTCACTACTTATGACTTTTTTTTTTGCTTAGTAATCAGGTGGAGAGGTAAACTCTACAACTGCTGGATTAAATGTTTGGTCAGTGTTCTGCAAGTAAATACGGCAGACAGGAGTTATTTTAATACAGAGGATCCTGATTTATTAACGTTCACACTTAGAAACATGATCCCATACTGGGAAGTAGTTTTAAGGATCTGACCTGCAGCATTTCCTTGTCCTTCCAGACACCTATTTTTCATTGTCATGCATTGTGTACCAACCTGCCTACAAACAGACTTGAATGAAGATCGTTTGCAAACTGGGGACTGTCTGTGCGGATGTTACTGGAATCTAAAGACCTATTTTTGGCTTGTTAGGCAGGAAAGGCCCACAGACTGAGTGCTGAACAACGAGAGCAACTTCTTCCCAACCTTCAAGCAGTGGGTTGGTCTGACGTCGAAGGAAGAGATGCCATTTATAAAGAGTTTGTCTTTAAAAACTTTAACCAGGTCAGAATTTCCAGTGGCTCCTTTGCACAATATTTTTTTTTAAATAAAGAAAACAGACAAAATGCATGTTTTTTTTTTGCAGCAAATCTATATTTTCCTATATTTTGTTTTACCAATAGGCCTTTGGTTTCATGACCAAAGTGGCACTACAAGCAGAAAAAATGGATCATCACCCAGAGTGGTTCAACGTTTATAACAAGGTAAAGTAAGAACCTGCATTTATATGGCATCTTTCAAAACCATGGGACATATCAAAATGCTTTGGAGCCAAGACCTTTTAATAAATTCTATCACTGTGACGTAGCAATTACAGAAAGCTCCCACAAGCAGAAGGTAATGATCCTCCAGTTAACTTGAACCTGAGGTGTTGGAGAGTGAAAGTACCTGGGGAATGCCCTTTTTTAATATTGCAAAAATATATTTTATAAAAAGAAAATCTTTATGTACATAGTTTAATAAAACCATTTAGACCTTTACTGTCTTACAGACAAGAAAATAAACATTTGGGGTTTGGCTTTTTCTATACTTACAAATAACCAATAGGCAGTTATGAGGTAACTGAACGGACTCCTGTTGTACTTTGGAAGAAAGACATTAGATGTTGGTCTTTCCCCACTGCACCTTGGCAGTCTATACCCTTATTCATCTTCATAATAGTGTCTCAAGATCTTTTGCATTCAGCTGGGAGTGCTTATAGGGCCTCTGATAATGTATCATTTGAAAGATACCACTTCTGACTGTGTAGTACTACACTCAGAGCTCAAGCTTAGATTTTATGCTCAGGTTTCTGCAGTGGGTTATGACTCTTGCAAGGTGAAAGTGCCCCCCGCAAGGAGCAGTGGATGACCCCCTCAGAATCCTTGATTTCAGTTAAAATAGGGTGTAAATGCAATCACAGTTGGCATTTTTTTTGTGCACTTACTGCACACTGATCAGTGAAGTCAATTTCTGTGTTAGAAACAGCCCCAATTTTAACGTAACCCACCAAGTGGGAATGGGCCAGTTAGGACCAGTTTTCCAATATCACAGTATCTATGATCATTGATTTTGCGTGGCTCAGTGGTCAGCACTGCTGCCTCTGTGATTCTACCCTTATGTGACTGTGGAGTTTGCACTTTCTCCCCTTGTCCATGCAGGTTTCCTTCAGGTGCTGTGGTTTCCAAATGTGCAGATTATGTAGATTGACTATGCTAAATTGTCCATCAGGTCCAGGGATGTGCAGGCTGGTGGGTTAACCATGGAAAATATAGGGTTGAGGTGGGTGTGTCTGGGTGGGATACTCCTCTGATGGCTGGTGTGAACTCGATGGGCTGAATGTCCTTTTCCACACTGCAGGGATTATGAGTTCACACTTTTGAAGGTAATTCTCGCCAAGTTTTTGATTAGTGCACAGACTAGGTAGGAGTCTCTAAACTAGGAAAGATGAAGGAACAGTAATCTTCTTACCAGAAACATTTTGTTTTCACAGGTCCACATAACACTGAGCACACATGACTGTGGAGGTCTGTCTGAGCGAGATATTAAGATGGCTACCTTTATTGAAGAAGCTAAGATTTCACATTGAAATCTAGGGGTGTGTCTGTGGTTGCTGGTACCAAATGAACTGGAGCCTTCAGTGAGATTTATTTCAGAACAGACCCGTGTGTTCTTGAAAGATTTTGAAGACTGGCAAATGTTTGAAATTTACCACAGATTAATCTAGAATCATTCTATTTAAATTGAACTGATCAGAGCTAGTTTACATGTTGTGAATGTATATACTGTGAGAAAGTTTTGTTATATGAATAAAATGCAAATCAATGTAGCCATGATTTTAGACATGCAGAGTTAAGTCATTCCAAAATTGCAGATACTTGGAATTTTGAAGTCACAGGCATACCAAAGTACAATACCATAGATGCTGCAAATATGAAATAAAAGCCAAATTGTCGTTCTGAAAGAGACCATCTGGCCACTGTGTCTGCTGACCTGTATAAACAGATTACCCAAGGTCACTTCCCCAAGTAACCCTGTAGATTCATACTTTTTAGGTAATAATCAAATTCTCTTGTGAGTATCTTGATTGAACCTGCCTTCACTACACTGCAGCAGCACTTTCTGGACCTAAACCATTCAGTAAGTGTAATATTTTTCCATGTCCTTGATGCTTCTCAAAACCAAGTCCTCTTCTCAATCCATCACCTACAGCAAGCTGTTTCTCACTATCTAGTGTTGTGAACACCTCTATCAAGTTTCCTCACTGAAGAATAGTTCGAATTTCTCCAGGCTATCCATATGGTTGAAGTTCCTCATCCCTTGGACCATTTCAGGGGAGGCAATGGCAAGTGGTAAATCGCTAGACTATTAATCCAGAGACCCAGGTAATGTTCGAGGGACTTAGGTTTGAATCCCACCAAGGCAGATTGTGGAATTTGAATTAAATTAATACCTGTAATTAGGACTCTGTCAAACGATGACCAAAATAAACTTATCAACTGCTGTTGGTGGGGGTGGGGGGGGGGGGGGGGGGAGAGACATCTGGTTCATTTTAGAGAAGGAAGTTACCATCCTTTCAGGGTCTGGTCTAGATTCACTCCAGACCCTAAACAATGTGGCCCAGCAAGCCACTCAGTTGTAACAACTGCTAGAAAGGAAGGAAAACAGGTGTGATAACATTGACTCTGTCATTGGAAATGACAACAGTAAAAATAGCCCAAGACATAGGAACATGCAAGTTCCCCTCTATACAACTCACGATACTGACTTGGAAATATATCGGCATTACTTCAGTGTCGATGGTCGAAATCCTGGAATTACTTCCATTGTGGGCCTAACTTCAGCAGTTTACTACCACCTTTAGAAGGGCAACTAAGGACAGGCAATAAATGCTGGGCCCAGGATAATGTTGTGGATGTGTTCAAATCCCATCGTAACAGATAGTGAAACTTGAATTCAATAAAATCTTGAATTAAACTAGTCTAAGAGTGACCACAAAAGCACTGTTGACTATTGTAAAATCCCATCTGGTTCACAAGTGACTTTTCAGGAAGGATATCTGCCATTCCTCCCACACCTTAGAAGGAGTATAAGGCCAATCTATCCTTTCTAAGCAGGTTTACAAGAATGATACCTGAACGACAGGGGTTAAGTATGAGCAGAAATTATATAAATTAGATCTGTTTTCTCTAGAATTTTTAAGATTAAAGGGTGGTCTGATCAAAGTTTACATGATGTTAACAGGAAAAGATGGGTGATAAACTATTTCCACTGATTGGGGATTCTACAACTAGGGAGCATAGTCTGAGAATTAGGGCCAGAGCATTCAGGAGAGGTGTTAGGAACACTTCTGCATACAAAGGGTGGGAGGTGTTTTGAACTCTTTTCCACAATGGGGGTGGATGCTGGATCGTACATAATTTTGAATCTGAGATAGTTCTGTTAATCAAAGATATTAAGGGATATGAGTCAAATATCAGCCCCTACACTTACAGCAATGTAGCTGCCCTTGGAAATAGATGAGAGCGCTAATGGTTTAAGAACAAGAAATGATATCCATTTCCCATACAATAATAAAGAAATAAAAGGTCTGTGACCTTTCATCACAGCTGAATGATATTAGGAATGAACAGGTCCAAAACAAGAGCAAAAGTCAGGCTGAACAAGCATAAAATATGAAGATAAGAGTCAAACAATACAGACAGTTTCAACAAATTAGGTTTATTACCAAATCTCAATTACAAATGTGTTAATACATAATACGATGGATTAATCCAGATCATTTTACACACTCACCGTATAAAGATGTCTTTGTTGTCCAGGTGCAAATGACCCAGGTGTGGGAATTTCACCCCCATCCCAGCCCTGACACCCCTCCCTGAGGGCTAACTATAAACTTCACAATGCACACAAGCTGCATCTGGAACAGTTCCAACGAGTAAACTGACAATGAAAATAGTGCCCTCTCCTTGGCTAACCAAGCGACCGGTGGGGTTCTGTGATTTTCAAGTTAAACTAAGAAAAACCCAGTGCTACACACAACTCCGCGAATGAAGAAATCGGGGATGTAAACAAATCAAAGATCATTGCCGAGTCTGTTTCATCCTCCCCTGTTTGAAATATGCAACAGGGCAATAAAAACACTTGCTTGTTTTCATGAATGGTAAGGGATGTTTACATCCAGTTTGTGAACTCAACAAAAGCTCTGTACCTTCTCCTTGTTAGGAGAGTATGCGATGGGAGTAGGACCCAGTTATTCCTTCAGTTATTCCTCTAGAGCTAACCAAAGGTGATCATGGAACATCCTGACTCTGTGCAAACAGAAATGGAGCAAATGGGATGGGTATGTGTATTTGTAAAGAGTGCAAAATGAGTGTTACCCAGAGCTGAAAGGAAAGCTTGAGAGAGGTTAAATTTATGCTTTTTTAAAAAAATGGTAGAGGACCTATCAAAAGTCAGAAAATTGTGCGCAAATGTGCCAAGTTATTAAGACAATTTGGAATGCAGCCCTTTCACATTGTGACAGAATACTGCCTGTCTCTGGTTTAAAACTATGTTGAACAATGAGAGCACAGTTCTAAACACATGTTTTAGTTTATCCAGCCTCTTTGCATTATTTGCAGGGGAACACATTCATTTTTTGAATGCTGTGCAAGAAGGTACAAAGAACAGTATTAGGTCGTTGCTTTGAATTTTCTCTCCCTTCACACTGAAAGATGGGAAGTCATGTGCAATCATTGGGAGTAGTCAGCAATAGGGCACAGTCATCTGCTTCTACCGCGTGGATGGCAATTTACAATCTGGGACATTGCCAGCATGTCACAGTTCAAACTGAGAGGCCATTTCACAGAGATTCAGGCAGTGACAAGTTTACGTATTCAGGTTCCCTGCATAAAAGGATTAATATTCTGACTGCTAGTTTACTGGAACAGAAAAATAAAGGGAATATCAACAACAAGAGTGTTCCACAGGCAACAGATTAATTTGGGGTTGAGCGCTTTGGAATGTGCATTACTGATAAAGGACAACATTTACCGTTGTGTGTACAGAGAGCCAGGTTAACAAAGGGATTGTAGTCAAGGATCTCAGGATTAGTAGGAATCAATATGGTTTTAAAGATAGCATTGAAGTACCGTTAAAATTTCAACATAATTATTCACAAGCGCTCCCTTGTAAAGTGTGCACTGGTGTGAAACTTCTGCATGAGAGGGGTCGCTGAATAAACACATTACAAACATACAGCATTTCAGAGCGTCACCAATTGCCACACATTCAGCTTCACTACAATGATGGAGCAACAAAATATCTGAAACACTGACATTTATATAACTGAAACACAATGACAACAACACACAATTTGAAATTATTCAACCGTCTATTCCAATTATGGAGTAAGCACTTCAGTCCAAGAATTGTCAAGTTGCGTTGAATTCACAGGATCTCAAAGGAGCGATTTCTTTAGACCATGTCTGTATCATAAAATCTGATTATTTTGAACAAATCAGAAGAAAAATTACCTTGCAAATAATTTTTGTAATGCAAGTACTATCCACAGCAGCACAAAAATTGGTCTCCTGTCTGTAAATTGTTATAATCGTGCCGAGTTTAGTTTTAAAACTGTCTTATGTTAACTGGGAGCAACTATAGGTGGCATTATTCTTTTGGAAATTACCTGAACTATATTTGAGGTAGTGAATACTCTCAGCATTCATCCTGAAGTGGGACCAAAATATTGGGCATTTTGGGCAGAAGCTCAAAGATTGAGGCTTATGATTGATCAAGTTTGGAGGTCCAAAATCCCTTTCCCCTACCTCCTTGATCCATAAGATAACAGTCATTTTAACAGTCTCAATGTTCCATTGCTGCATCATTGACAATTCAGGTATGAATGGGATACAGCAGGAAAATGGCCAGCCGCCAGGACTAAATTGAACTTCACTGCTATATTTTATTGCATGGAGGGGCAATTATCGCTTGTGTAATTTGCTGGCTTGCAAACATTGACCACCCTCTCCTGGCGACAGTGTCAAAAAGCCTACTAAATCCACAAACCGTTTTGTTGCCTTTGAGAAAAATTCTGCCAAAAGAACCCTTTTTTTTCCCAACATGAAAGAATAAAGTGGGAAGGCATCAAGGTGAATTGCTGCTTGCTAATAAATCTCCAGTGAATCAATGTCTAGGAAAACCCTGCACACAATTTACTGGAAACTTTGCCGTCTCAAGGTTTCCAGTGAAAGATTTTAGGGATAAAAATTGAAAAGGAAAAGTTTTGGGGCTTTGAAAGTGGTGTAAAAATCATGGACGTCAGTTCCCAGTACATATGATTGCATTTTTCCACATTCCCATTGCTGCAACACAATAAAAACAATGTCAGACCTGTCAAATTGCTTTCCAAAGTACGTTCCCACAACCTTGTCCATGATTTTTTTTTAAAAAACCTATTCCATGTTTCAATGCTGTGCTGATGCTCCATTCATGCAGTTTTTCTCAACTTTGGGGAGCTCAGTGCTGTAGAGGCAGTCTAGGAATCCATGCGATATCTCTGTCACCAGTGTACGATCAGGAATTGACTGTGCCATGCCATATATAGCACCCTAGAAGGAAAGAAGGGTTCAAATCAGGACACGCCTTACACATGACACAGTTAGGACAACTAATACACTAAAGTCAGTCTACAATAAGTTTTTTTGATAGTCCAACCTAATACATCTAATAAATTACAAAACAATACCACGTATTAATATAACTTGCATGTGTACCCTTTAAAAGGAGTAAAAATCTCAGGTACAATTACCAAACAAAAGGTCATATGGGAGGTATTACATCAAAGCTTGACCAAGGAGGAAGATTTTAAGGAGGGTCATGAAGGAAGAACAGAATCATCAGGGAGTCATGCAGGAAATTCCACACCTTAACACACAGGCAAAATGAAGGCCAAGTCACAAAAATGCTGCAGTGGAAAACAAGGGTGCATAAGAGGTTAACTGGAGGGATATTGGCCTGAAGGAAAGATTCAAAACCAAGGATGAGAATTTTGAAACTGAGGTTTTGATAAACTAGGAGCTGATCTGGGTCTGTGACGACAGGGAGATGGGTGAATGGGACTTGGTGCAAGTTAAGATACAGGCAGCACAGTTTAACAATTGTAAGGAAGCAACACTGCATTTGCAATGTCCCCTCCAGCTATCATCACAGGATTACAGAATACTAGAAACCCTGCAGTTGCGAATAGGCCATTCGGTCCATCAAGTCCACACCACACCTTCAAGAGCATCCCACCCTATCCCTACAGTCCTGCATTTCCCATGGCCAATCCAACCAGCCAGCACATCCCTGGACACTATGGGCAAGTTAGCATGGCCAATCCACCAAAACTACACGTCTTTGGACTGTGGGAGGAAACTGGTGCACCTGGAGGAAAGCCACACAGACATGGGGACAACATTCAAATTCCACATAGACAGTCGCCTGAGGTTGGAATTGAACCCAGGTCCCTAGTGCTCCTGGGCAACAAGCTAACCGTTGAGCTACCGAGCCACCCAATTCGCTTGCTTCCTCTGAAATTTGGCATCTATCCTGAAGAGTACGGGGTGAACAGCTCAGGCTGCCTGTTTCTTTATCAGCAATACTTATGTTAAAATTGCAACACAATTGTACGTCATTGTTGGTGAACCAAGAATCTTCTGTAAAAGAAAGGGCACCCTCCCTTCACGATTCACAACCGTACGCTTACCCTGCCAGTGGTTTTCTCGCCAGGATTCTTCATGATTTCAGCCACACTTTCACGAAGATCCTCAACAAACTGGTCAGCCACTCCATTCTTGGTGTGCAGAAGTGTCACACATATGTGAATGCTGCAAGAGAGGAGGTCATCTTGGTTAATGGCACCATGGACATCCCTAACTAGTTCTGGACATCAATTTTCCATGGCGAAGTAACTTAGGGGCATGGGACAATCCAAATATTAATTGCCTCACTTCTCCGTTCCTCCCAATATTTCAACTGCTTAGCAACAAGACGACTGTAAGTCAAGATATTTTTATTTGTGCCAATATTACAGGCTTAATCATTAAGTGACTGCAAGGTACAGTGAGTGAAAGTAACATCTAGTTGCTGAAATAGGCAATAACTAAAACTTTATGAGGGGACAATCACAGCTCTCTTGAAAATAATGTTGAGTTTATACCATGGCGTTCATGAAAATTTTAAAACATAAATGTCAACATTACCAGAGAAACAAATAAAGTCAAAGTATGGATGGAGAATACACAGGATGAGTAACTGCTGTTTGGAGTATACAGGCAAAGGGAGCTACAGTGTGAAATGCAGTATAGATGAGAGGAGTTTATAATGTAAGGTGGAATACACGGAGGAAGAATGACAGTGTAAAATGATTTACACTTGGGGAGAATTTACAGTGTGCATAAGAGTATACATGGGGAGAGTGATGTGCAAACTACACATGGGGAAAATGAAAGTGGGAAATGGAGTATATACGGGGCGAGAGACAGTGTGAAATGGAGTACATACATGGCGAGAGACGGTGTGAAACGGAGTAGAGTGACAGTATGAAACAGAGTATGTACGGGGAGAGTGACAGTGTGTAACAGGGTATATATGCAGAACGTCAGCCACCTCGAAGGGAACTGCAAAGTGTTGAGGTTCCATCCTTTCGACGTCATTAAGTTTGATAGACGGAAAATGTCGAACGTTTGTGAGCCAATGGCCACTACAGACACTTCAGGTTTTCCAAAGATGAAAATTTCTTTTATTTTCTTCAACCTTTAAAATAAAATAAAAAATTAATTTAGTATACACATAAAAGCTTGAGTCAATCATTTATATCAACAGAAATCACATTTAAAACACACTAAAATTATCAGTAGCCTCTCTCAACAGTGGGTGGGGAATCAGGAGATGGTGGGGGCTTTGGCAGAGGGAGAATGCAGAAATATATCAGTCAGAACAATGCTTACAATTTGGATGTGTTGGGAAACTACAAAATATTTCTCTTTTTACCTCCCCTCTATTAAAACCAAAGATCAAATCAAACATATCTAGCACCATCCTGTGCCTCAAACTGTGGTCTCTAAACTTTCCTAGAAATAATTTTAAATCCACCACCTTTGTAAGAGGCTTTTTTAGGCCAGGAGTCAGTTTGTTTGTTATGCAAAATTTATTGTGTGTCAGTGACAGAACATCACCATGAGATGGAGCAAGAGGACAGGAACTATCACGGTTAGCAAGTTTGTAAATGTCTATATTTAGAGGTTTTACAGCAAGAACATTCCATGATTTTATGCAGAATCTTCTAACTGCCAAGACCTTGCATCAATCAATGGATCCTTGCTGAAAGTGTTATGGAATAACATTTTCTTCAATTTAAGGGTCAGGCAGCCTTCTTGCCTCAGAGTCAGAAGGTCCTACTTCAAAATCTGCTCCAGGCGAGTTTAGGTTCCTGGCAGTGTCTGCACTTTGTGCAGATTCATGGAGTAGGCAAGTTTGGGCCCAGTACGAGACCCAGCTGCATTGGTGAGGTGGACCCAAAGCGGAATCATGGTGGCGACAGAGTTGCATTTAGGCCAGTGCGGTACCCAGCGGCATCGGTGACATCTGCGTTCGTAAGGTCCAGCGAGGACTCATAGTAGCAGGTGAGTCAGTGGAGGTGAGATGGCGCTGAAGATGGCACTGAAACTCTTGTTCCAGTGGTGGCAGCACAGCAAGACTGGAGACCAGGCCTATAGCCCATGGACGAGCATTTAACAAGGAGGACTGGAAAGTTGAACACTATTTCTTTATTTCCTTATTTTTCTATCTTTTTATTCTACGTTTATCTGAGTTTTAAGATAGCGGAGAGTGGTGACATCATACAACACTTTTCACTATTTTGTAACAAAATACACATGACAATAAATAAATCAAATGTGATCTGATATCCAGGCTGACATTCCCGAAGCAATACTGGGAGAGTGCACAACATTGACAGGGATGGGACATTAACTTGAGGCTGCACATTTGCCCTCTGAGGTGGGGCCATGAGATCCCGCAGTGTTACTCAGAAGCAGAGGAATTCCCACTGGTGGTGTCCTAGCCAACAATCCCCCTTAGCTTTCCTGCCACTGCGAGGAGCTCTCAGTTCCAAGGTCCACGTGTGGCTTCAGCCTTTGGAAGAGGAGGCTATGCAACAGCACGCCAATCGACTTCACATACTGCAAGTGGCACGGTGGCTCACTGGTTAGCATTGCTGCCTCACAGCACCAGGGATCCAGGTTTGATTCCAGCCTCAGGTAACTGTCTGCGTGGGGTTTGCACATTCTCCCCGTGTCTGCGTGGTTTTCCTCCGGGTTCTTCGGTTTCCTCCCACAGTCAAAAGATGTGCTCATAGTGTCCAGGGATGCACAGGCTCGGCTAGTTAGCGATGGGAAATGCAGGATTACAGGGATAGGGGTGGGGGTCTGTGCCTGGGTGGGATGCTCTTTAGAGTGTTGGTGTGGACTTGATGGGCCAAATTGCCTACTTCGAAACTATGGGGATTGTAAGATTCTAATCATTTTACTTATCCTTCGATAGGTAGCACTGAAGCTCAAAGCAGGCCACTTGATTGTACTCCCTTTCCTCCATGTTAAACATCTGTTACCTCCATTACTAATAGCCGCAGCGTGCACCTCAGGATCATTTTCCAAACCAGGCACTACTCCCCCCTGCCCCACCCTACCCTGTGTAGAAAGACAAGGGGAGCAGATGGATGGGAACGCCACCACCTGGCAAGTTCCCCTCCACGCCACTCATCATCTTGACATGGGATTACATCAGTGTTCCTTCACTGTCACTATGTCAAAAAGCTGGAATGGACATGACCCAATATTGCATTTATTGGCCATCCCCAGCTGAACTTCCCAAAAGGTGGTGGTGGGCTGCCTTCTAGGACATCTGCAGTCTTTGGGGTGTACCTACACCAAATGGATTGCAGCAATTCAAGATGATAATTCACCACCACTTTATCAATGGCCATTAAGGGTAGACGATAAATGCTGGCCCAATCAGACAAGCCCACATTCCCTAAATTAGTAACTAAAACCAACAACCACAATGCTGTTGGGAGAGATTTCCAGGATTTTGACCCAGTGACACTGAAGGAACAGTAATATGTTTCCAAGTCAGGATGGTAAGGGGAACTTATAGGCAACAAGTATCTGCCTACAAAAAAAATCCTTCTTTTCTCCAGGGTCCAAATAAAATGTCAGACAATTTGAATTTGCTTTTCTACTCCACTCTATGAACATTTCAAAAAAAGGTCAAGCACAAAAAAAGTTCCAGAAAATAATCAACGTTGTACTTTGTCTAAACAACATCATTCATCATACAGATTCTTAGAAACTTCCAAGAAACTGGCTGAAACAATAGCTGCAGAAATTAACCGACAGCTGAAAGTGAGGCTTTGAGAATAGTATGAATAGAGCAAAACTTAAAAGTGCTCTGGACATTGTCAGCACTCGTGGAGAATGCATTAAGTTTCATTCTTTCCTAAACTTGGTCACTGAAAGCTGTTCCTAAATTTTAAAATACTGGTGACGATCACATTGTGATTTCATGTCAGGCAGGTCAATCTATCTCACTTGAGATTGATATTTTAGCTCTCTAAGTTTTGCACAGTTCCATTCGAGCCACTTAGCCTAAAAGCTTGTGTGTACAGGGACTGGAGAATGTGTGGAACATGGAGACAGTGCAGAACTATCATGTCAACAAGCTTAAGGGGTTGCTGGCCATCTTTCTGGTACTAGAAGAGCTTGAGAGATACAAAGGATTATCTTCAGTTCAGTATTTATCTTTCCAATGTCCTATCAACCAGGCAGTCAGTAGTTAAATTATACATTGCTATATTCATCAGTGTGTCACTTATGGCTTAGTGGGTGCATCTCACAATCAAAAGATTGAGAGTTCAAGTCCAACTCCAAGATCCAAATTAAAAAATCCAGGCTGACAATCCAGTGCAGTACTGAGGACAGACCACATTGTCAAAGGTGCCACATCCCAAATGAAGCCTTGCCTTCTCTCTCAGGCAGACCTAAAATAGCCCAAGCACCAATTTTGAAGCAGAGCAGGTGGTTTTCCCCTTGTTTCCTGGCCAACATCAATCCCTCAATGAACACATGAAAT
The DNA here is from genome assembly GCF_004010195.1 of Chiloscyllium plagiosum. Taxonomy (NCBI): domain Eukaryota; kingdom Metazoa; phylum Chordata; class Chondrichthyes; order Orectolobiformes; family Hemiscylliidae; genus Chiloscyllium; species Chiloscyllium plagiosum. The sequence goes on from NC_057747.1 coordinate 26,224,844, forward strand.
AGATTGTCTGAGCATTAACATATTGCTATTGTTGGAGCATGCTGTGTGCAAACTAATCACTTCATTCTCCCATTACAGATTTTTACAGCACATTCTGAGGTTGTGAAAATCTCTAAGTGCACGCCTTTCTCTCCTTAGTTATAGAAAAACACTTCACTTGAAACAGAACTGGGCTCTAAAACTATTCAAACTAACACGAATCAATAGAAAGGATACAAGCAGCTCCCAAGAGAATCCTTTCAAAACAAAAGCAACTGTCTGAAGAAAGAACAATTAACGTCTGTTGTTGGGAAATCTGAAGCAGCTGGAGAAAACTAGTTGAAGCAAAGCAACATCCTGCCCAATCTCATCAACACAAGTTTGCGTTCACACCCAGAACAGGGCTAACCAGCACACCACCTACTCTGATGGAATAAAACAAAAATATGCCTAGTCTCTCATTCACAGAGAAGAGTTTCCATCAAATCTCTGCTGAGTTTTTTTTTTGGAGTCAACATATTTGGACCACTGAGCACACATTCGTTGTTTTGACAGTCCTGGTTGAAATTATGGAAGCATTTCCTTCTGAAGTCCCATTAACCTAAGCCCTGTCTGCATGTTATTCCATTTGCATGCAGTTCTCTAAAAGCCTTTCTTTCAATCATCCTTCTACAGTGAAAGTAGGGCTTTTTTTTTTCACTTAAGATCTGAGCAGTACATCATTCTTCACCTGTTTGTCAAAACACAGGTTGAAGCACTGCTCGTTATACAAAGGAGTAACACAGGAACTAGTGCACGAATGAGCGAATATATCACTTCAATTCCTGTAAAGTGCAGGGCGTTTTTTTTTAGTGGAACACTTTATTTAGGATTATTCAGATTTCTTTGTGACTCTACACAGTAACCACAATACCGCCCACAAACAAAAATCCCTGGTGAAAAATGCAGGATATGAGAGGCGTGCTGAGCCTCTGATGGCAACACACAGGATTGTACAGTGCCTTGAGTTTCTGCTTTTCGGTGGAATGACAAGCTCACACAGGGAGTACTGTGATTTTTATGCTCCTGCAGTCAGGTGGTCAGAGATTCAAGCCTTACTGTATATACTCTAACAATTCCAATGCAAGGCTGAGGGAGTACTGCACTGTCAGAGGAGCTGTCATCCGAACAGGACACTCAAAAGAATAACATAGATATGGTATCCAGACATAATCAGATATACCTCTGCATCTCTAGTTTACAGAGACAATGCAACAACTTGTATCAACATAGCAAAATGTTCCAAGGATAATCAGACAAAAAATCTGCCACTGAAGCAAATGAAAAGACACAAGAGCAGGTGCCCAAAACTTCTAACCACGAGGGTAGTTTGAAGAGGGGGTCTTTCTTTTTAAACTCAATTAGAGCCGTAGAGATATACAGCATGGAAACAAACCCTTCGGTTCAACCCGTCCATGCCGACCAGATATCCCAACCAAATCTAGTCCCACCTGCCAGCCCCCGGCCCATATCCCTCCAAACCCTTCCTATTCATATGCCCATCTAAATGCCTATTAAATGTTGCAATTGTACCAGCCTCCAGCACTTCCTCTGGCAGCTCATTCCATACACGTACCACCCTCTGTGTGAAAAAGTTGCCCCTTAGGTTTCTTTTATATCTTTCCCCTCTCACCCTAAACCTATGCCCTCTAGTTCTGGACTCCCCCACCCAGGGAAAATACTTTGTCTATTTACCCTATCCATACCCTGAATGATTTTATAAACCTCTACAAGGTCACCCGTCAGCCTCCGACGCTCCAGTGAAAACAGCCCCAGCTTATTCAACCTCTTCCTATAGCTCAAATCCTCCAACTCTGGCTACATCCTTGTAAATCTTTTCTGAATCCTTTCAAGCTTCACAACATCTTTCCGATAGGAAGGAGACCAGAATTGCATGCAATATTCCAAAAGTGGCCTAACCAATGTCCTGTACAGCCGCAACATGACTTCCCAACTCCTGTACTCAATACTCTGACCAATAAAGGAAAGCATACCAAATGCCTTCTTCATTATCCAATATACCTGCGACTCTGCTTTCAAGGAGCTATGAACCTGCACTCCAAGGTCTCTTTGTTCAGCAACACTCCCCAGGACCTTACAATTAAGTGTATAAATCTTGATCTGATTTGCTTTACCAAAATGCAACACCTCATGTTTATCTAAATCAAACTCCATCTGCCACTCCTCAACCTGATTGGCCCATCAGATCTAAGATTCCATTGTAATCTGAGGTAACCTTCTTCGTTGTCCACTACACCTCCAATTTTGGTGTCATCTGCAAACGTACTAACTATACTTCCTATGTTCACATTCAAAATCATTCATATAAATGATAAAAAGTAGAGGACCCAGCACCGATCCTTGTGGCACTCCACGGGTCACAGCCTCCAGTCTGAAAAACAACCCTCCACCACCACCCTCTGTCTTCTACCTTTGAGCCAATTCTGTATCCAAATGGCTAGTCCTTCCTCTATTCCATGAGATCAAACCTTGATAACCAGTCTCCCACGGGGAACTTTATTGAATGCTTTACTGAAGTCCATATTGATCACGCCCACCACTCTACCCTCATCAATCCTTTTTGTTACTTTTTCAAAAACTCAATCAAGTTTGTGAGACATGATTTTCCACGTACAAAGCCATGCTGACTCTCCCTAATCAGTCCTTGCCTTTGCAAATTCGTGTAAACCCTCTCCGTCATGACTCCCTCCAACAACTTGCCCACCACCAACGTCAGGCTCACTGGTCTATAGTTTCCTGGCTTGTCTTTACCACCTTTCTTAAATAGTGGCACCACGTTTGCCAACCTCCAGTCTTCCGGCACCTCACCTGTGCCTATCGATGATACAAATATCTCAGCGAGGGGCCCAGCAATCACTTCCCTAGCTTTCCTCAGAGTTCTAGGGTACACCTGATCAGGTCCTGGGGATTTATCCACTTTTATCCGTTTCAAGACATCAAGCACTTTCTCCTCTGTAATATGGACATTTTTCAAGATGTCACCATCTATATCCCTACATTCTGTACCTTCCATGTCCTTCTCCACAGTAAACACTGATGCAAAATTCTCATTTAGTACCTCCCCAATTTTCTGTGGCTCCAATACAAAGGCCGCCTTGCTGATCTTTGAGGGGCCCTATTCTCTTCCTAGTTACCCTTTTGTCCTTAACGTATTTGTAAAAACCCTTTAGATTCTCCTTAACCCTATTTACCAAAGCTATCTCATGTCCCCTTGTTGCCCTCCTGATTTCCCTCTGAAGTATCCTCCTACTGCGTTTATACTCTAAGGATTCACTCGATCTCTCCTGTCTATCCATGACATATGCTTTTTTTTCTTCACTAAACCCTCAATTTCTCTAGTCATCCAGCATTCCTTATACCTACCAGCCTTTCCTTTCACCCTAACAGGAATATACTGGACCCATGTTATCTCATTTCTGAAGGCTTCTCATTTTCCATCTGTCCCTTTACCTGCAAACATTTGCCCCCAATCAGCTTTCGAAAGTTCTTGCCTAGTACCATCAAAATTGGTCTTCCTCCAATTTAGAACTTCAACTTTTAGATCTGCTCTATCCTTTTCCATCACTATTTTAAAACTGACGGAATTATGGTCGCTGGCCCCAAAGTGCTCCCCCCATGACACCTCAGTCACCTGCCCTGCCTTATTTCCCAAGAGTAGGTCAAGTTTTACACCTTCTGTAGTAGGTACATCCACATACTGATTCAGAAAATTTTCTTGTACACATTTAACAAATTCCTCTCCATCTAAACCCTTAACACTAAGGCAGTCCCAGTTTTTGTTTGGAAAGTTAAAATCCCCTACCATAACCACCTTATTATTCTTAGATAACTGAGTTCTCCTTACATCATTGTTTCTCAACTTCCTGCTGACTATTAGGGGATCTATAATACAACCCCAATAACGTGATCATCCCTTTCTTATTACTCAGTTCCACCCAAATAACTTCCCCGATTATATTTCCAGTAATATCCTCCTCAATACAGCTGTAACACTAACCTTTATCAAAAATGCCGCTCCCCCTCCTCTCTTACCTCCCTTTCTATCCTTCCTGTATCATTTGTATCCTGGAACATTAAGCTGCCAGTCCTGTCCATCCGAGTCACATTTCTGTAATTGCTATGATATCCCAGTCCCATATTCCTAACCATGCCCTGAGTACATCTGGTTTCCCTGTTAGACCTCTTGCATTGAAATAAGTGCAGTTTAATTTATCAGTCCTACCTTGTTCTCTTTGTCCCTGCCTGCCCTGACTGCTTGACTCACTTCTTTTCTCAATTGTATCAGTCTCAGATTGATCTCTTTCCTCACTATCTCTCTGCGTATCCCCCACCCCCTCATCCGCCCCCACCCCCAACTTACTAGTTTGAATCTTCCCAAGCAGCTCTAGCAAATATCTCTGCCCCAGTATATTAGTTCCCTTCCAATTCAGGTGCAATCCATTCTTCTTGTACAAGTCACTTCTACCTCAGGAGAGATTCCAATGATCCAAAAAATGTGAGCCTTCTCCCATATATCAGCTCCTCAGCCACACTTTCATCTGCTCTATCTTCCTATTCCTACCCTCACTAGCTCGTCGCACCAGGAATAATTCAGATATTACTACCCTTGAGGACCTCCTTTTTAAATTACTGCCTAACTTGGTATATTATCCCTTCAGAATCTCATCCTTTTCCTTTCCTAAGTCAATGGTTCTGATGTGTACAATGACCTCCTGCTGGTCCCTCTCCCCTTTGAGAACATTCTTGATTTTGGCACCAGGGAGGCAACACGCCATTCTGATTTTTCGCTGCTGGCCGCAGAAATGTCTGTCTGTACCTCTGACTAGACAGTCCCCTAATACAATCTTGGAACCTGACGTACCCCTCATTACACGAGAGCTTGTCTTGGTACCAGGAACTTGGCTGTCCCTGCTACATTCCCTTTAGAATCCATCACTCCCTATATTTTCCAAAACAGCATACTTGTTTGAAGTGGGGATAGCCACAGAAGACTCCTGCACTACCTGCCTATCTCTCCTACCTTTCCAGGAGTTAACCCATCTATCTGACTGTATCTGCGGCTTTTCTCCCTTCCTATAACTGCCATCCATGGCACCCTCCTGCTCTTGTAAATTCCTCATTGCCTCGAACTGTTGTTCCAATCAATGCATTCGATCTGATAGGATTCACAACCAATGGCATTTATTGAAGATATAACCCTCAATAACACGTAAACTCTCCCAAAACTCCCACATCCAACAAGAGCATATTACTCTACTAATGGCTATTTTGCTTCTTCCAATCCACAGACCCAGAAAATAACACCATCTTATTCCTCTGTAAAATACTGCTCCAGGCTAACTTAATACTTATGACTTCAGAGGCGTATCTCAATAAAACATATAATCAATAAAGAACCCACTCTATTCATTATTGTAGATTTACAGCAAGGCTATACTTAAAACTATTCACTTATCGGTTTCTGTGCTGTGACCTCTCCCACACAGGTTCCTACAAGATCAGTTGTGAATTTCGCAGTTTGTTAAGTTTTCCTAGATGCACTCCAAAGTCCAGCAATGCATGAATTCAAACAGCAAAGGCAGTCAGTACGCAGATTCACTGCTGTGTCAGTTAGCAGTGTGGGTTTTTTTCCCCTCTCTGTCTCGCACTGACCATGTGCTGTTTTTGTCTGTCCTTCACCCTTTTTAAAAGCGCCGTTGATTTGACTTTTTCTTTTCTCCAAAGTTCCAAAACAATGCAATAGTTTTTAAAACAGTAATTGCTGCTCCTGGAATTCAAGGAAATCATTTCCAACACCTAAAATACCTCAAAAAATAAACAGCCTATTACTGCCAAAAAATTTCCTGTCCTCCATCTTAGATTACCCAGAATCTGGAAGCATTACCCGGAATCATTTGTGGGATGTGAGTGTCATTGGCTGGCCAGCATTTATTGCCCATCGCTAGTTGCCCTTGAGAAGGTACTGGTAAACTGGCTTACTGAACTGCTGCAGTCCACCTGCTGTGGGTTGACTCTCAATGCCATTAGGGAAGGAATTCCAGGACTGTGACCCAGTGACAGTGAAATAACATGATGTATTTCCTAGTCAGGATGGTGAGAGGTTGGAGGGGAACTTGCAGGTTCCCATATATCTGCTGCCCTTGTCCTTCTAGATGAAAGGTACTGTCGAAGGATCATTGGTGAATTGCTGCAGTGCACACTACTGCTACTGAGCATCAGTGGTGGAGACAGTGGATGCTTGTGGATATAGTGGCAATTACGCAGGCTGCTTTCTGCTAGATGGTGTCAAGCTTCTTGAATGTTGTTGGAGCTGCACTCATCCAGGCAAGGGGGAAATATTCCATCGCATTCTTGATCTGTGCCTCATAGATGGTGTAGAGGCTTTGGGGAGTCAGGTGGCGAGCTACTCGCTGCAGATTCCTGGCCTCTGACCTGCTCTTGCAGCCATTGTGCTTATGTGGGGAATGCAGTTGAGTTTCTGGTCAAATATAACCCGCAGGCCGTTGATAGTGGAATGATGATAACATCATTGAGTGTCAAGGGGTAGTGGTTAAGATCGTCACTTATTGGTGATGGTCATAGGTTTCAGAGCCTCAATCTGGAGTTCAGGGGCTTGGCAGCTGAAACCAAACTGATAATTGTGCAACTAGAGATCCTGGAGGCTGGTCAGGCCAGAAAAGGCTACAACAAAAGTGAGGGGCAAAAATATAACGAGCAAGGTTTCCTTCTGCCATCATTTCTCAGTGTGTCAGCTGTGTCACGTTGTTAAGTACAGGATCATGACTGATCTGCAGTTCAACATTTAAATCGCCTTTGGTCCATAATCCATTCACATCATCGCTTCATAAAAATCAACTGAACTTTGAAAGCTTATCCTCCAGCATCCACAAAACTTTGGGGGAAAGGAGGTTCTCCATGACATCACCCCTAAATGGTAATGCACCAATTTTTAGATCATGTACCCAAAAAAGACACAAGTTTGGAGTTTATCCCAACAAATCCTTTTGACCAAAATATTTTGACCAGCTCGATTTTGATCTAAAGAACAAATAAAATTTACAGCCCAGGAAGAGGTCCTTCGACCCTCCAAGTCTAAGCCAATCCAAATCCACTATCAAAACCTGTCGCCCATTTCCTAAGCATCTGTATCCCTCTGCTCCCCACCAGACACATCTTAAATGAATCTATCATGCCTGCCTCTACTACCTCTGTTGGCAATGCGTTCCAGGCACCTAACACCATCTGTACTTGTCACATGTATTCCCCTTAAAACTTTCACCTCTCACCTTGAAAGCATGACCTCTCGTTATTGAATCCTTCACCCTGGGGAAAAAGCTTATCTCTACCTACCCTGTCCACACCCTTCATGATTTTGTAGACCTCAATTAGTTCCCCCCTCAATCTCCTTTTTTCTAATGAAAGCAAACCTAACCTACTCAACCTCTCTTCATAGCTAGCACCTCCCATACCAGGCAACATCCTCGTAAACCTTCTCTGCACCCTTTCCAAAGCGTCCACATCCTTTTGGTAACATGGCGACCAGAACCGTACACATTATTCTAAATGCAGCCTAGCCAATGTTTGTACAATTTTAACATGACCTGCCAGCTCTTATACTCAATACCCTGTCCAATGAAAACAAGCATACCATATGCCTTCTTGACCATTCTATCCACCTGTGCCACAACCTTTAGGGTATAATGGATCTGCACTCCCAGATCTCTCTGCCCATCAACTTTTCCCAAAACTCTTCCGTTCATTGAATAATTCGCTCTAGAATTAGACTTCCCAAAATGCATCATCTCACATTTGCCTAGATGGAACTCCATCCGCCACTTCTCTGCCCATCTCTCCAGTCTATCTATATTCTCCTGTATTCTTTGACAGTCCCCTATGCTTTCTGCGACTCCACCAATCTTCATGTTATCTGCAAATTTGCTGATCATACCAACAGTGCCCTCTTCCAAACAACAGTGGCCCCAGCACTGATCCCTGTGGAACACCAGTGGTCACCTTTCTCCATTTCGAGAAACTCCCTTCAACTACTACTCTCTATCTCCTGTTGCTCAACCAGTTCTTTATCCACTTAGCTAGAACACCCTGCACATCATGTGACTTCACTTTCTCTATTAGTTTACCATGGGGAAACTTATCAAACACTTTACTAAAGTCCATGCATATGACATCTACAGCCCTTCCTTCATCTATCAACTTGGTCACTTCCTCAAAGAACTCTATTAAGTTGGTAAGGCACAATCTCCCACGCACAAAACCATGATGCCTATCACTGATAGGCCCATTCTTTTCCTAATATAAATGAATTTTATCCCACAGTAACTTCTCCAGCAACTTTCCCACCACAGACATCAGGCTCACTGGTCTGTAGTTACCCAGAATATCCCTACTACCCTTCTTGTACGGGGACAACATGAGCAACCCTCCAGTCCTCCAACACCTCACTTTGTTTAAGGATGCGACAAAGATATCTGTCAGATTCCCAGCTTTTTCCTCTCTCGCCTCCCTCAGCAACCTGGGATAGACCCCATCCGGTACTGGGATTTGTCAACCTTAATGACCTCGAGCCTACCCAACACATTATCCCTACTTATGTCAACGTGATCCAGAGTAATCAAACTTCTATCTCTAATCTCAACATTCATCATGTCCCTTTCCTCAGTGAACACTGATGCAAAGTAATCATTCAGAATCTCACCCATTCTCTCAGGTTCGACACACAGCCTTCCTTCATTATCCTTTAGTGGACCAATCCTTTCTCTAGTTACCCGCTTGCTTCTTACATAAGAATAAAAGGCTTTGGGCTTCTCCTTAATTCTGCTCGTTAAAACGAGCTAAAAGCAAGATCTCTTAAACTCAAGGGAATAAAAATCCAAGCTGAAGCAAACAAGGGCCAATAATTTAACCCTCTCAACTTTGGTATCATTAATGTGGATCTGTGCTGCACTCTCTCCAAAGCCAATATTGGATGCTGCGCTCAGAAATGAACGTAATTACTCCTGAGAACAGGCTGCCCAACAAAAAGACAGCATCAGGAAGTCAGCAGTTGAGGAGAACGTGAATTATAACACAGATAGAGAAACCACACTGGAAGAAACCAACGTGGTCAGTGCGTGCAATGAATCGGAAGTCCACCCAATAGGCGATGATGATAATCAAAACTGCTTAATTTGTAATTTGCTCACCGGCTTCTCTGTTAGTCACGAGCCTGAGTGACAAAAATGCGGGTTGCATAATTTCATGCTGACTTTCATTTAATCAGTGCAAGTCTTGCCAAAACAGCAATCCCAACCACAGTAAAGACAGGTCTGAGAGATCTGAATGAATATTGCAACGGCAGAGTTTAACCCCATTAATACTCTGTAAAAGATCCATTTTAAACTTGATGCATTCCACAATTAGAATTGCGTAATTTGTTCAGTCTGGTGATTGGCAATTGGAGAACTGAGAGGAAGTAGGATGCCAGCTGTTTTCATGGTGGGTGCTGAAAACATGGTCAAAACCTCTTCAGCTGTCTTTCATGAAGTCCACCATAGAACACAAAGGAAATGCTACTTCAACAATTATTATATCATTTCAGGCATTTATGCATTCTTATTTTAGCTGACCCTGTCAGCTCTCTCAAAGGATCCCATGGTGGTATTTTGTGGAAGATTAAAAAGGCTCTGTCCAATGTACTCACTGATGTTTATCCCTCACCCAACTCATCATCGCCAAAACAGATGGTCTAGATATTATATAGCACTGTTTGTGGGAGCTTGCTGCACACATATTGGCTCCACATCTCCTATATCACAAGAGTGACAATGCTTCAGATAGTATTTAACTGGGCTAGAAGGGACTTTAAGATGACCTGAGGTGATGCCAAATACACAAATGCAAGCCTTTCTTTCTCTCAATTGCTCATTACAATCTAGATTTTGAGGGACTCCACGTAAAATATACTCACTGTGCTTCAATGTATCGTGCAGTATCAATGATCTTCTTCGTGGCCTTAACGTAACCGTCCTCACCCATGTACATCATGGTGGCCCAGCAAGCAGCAATGATCCCCCCTGGTCTCGATCCAGCGATTGTGGGTGATGCATAGATTCCTCCCTGCCAGTCCGGGGCCACAAAGAATTGGTAGTGACGGTACTTCTTGTTGCTGTACAGAACAACTGAAGAACCTTTGGGAGCATAGCCGTACTGGGAGGAGGAAAACAGAGGGGAGGGAGTGGAAATTTATAGTTACAAAGTTTAGAGTGAGGAAGTAACTGGAAGGATTAAGAATTACTTGATCAATTCCATGAGCAGGTCGGCAGGTGGAGTTTCGTTTAAATCTGGTCAGATAACAAGGAGCTTGTGCGTAGATATTTAGTTGACATTTAGTGCACACCTCTCAGATAATCAACATGCAATGAAACTGCTCTGATGAAATCTGATTTTCCATCTTCCGCAATGTCTTTCAATCAAACCATTGAAAAGATCAAAGCTTACCTCTTCATCCCCACTTCTCCATATCATGCCACATTCCCACATGGTTCATTTCATTCACTTCTCCCTTTGCTTTAGGTTGGAGCAGACTGTTCACAATCTACTCAACCCCAAAATGATGCATCCAAGCCATTAGATCACAAAGGCTGCCTTTCACTAAGCTGCAATCAGCCACCCACAAAACCCTTCCATGAACCTCCGCTCACTTAAAACTTGCATTGGCTGTATGCCAATCCTCACTTACATTTAGTTCAGATGTAATTCACTCTTCACTGGTCACTTACCTTGTGTGTGTCAGCAGAGATGCTCGTCACTCCCTTAACACGAAAGTCAAAGGGTGGCAGTGAGTAACCAGCTTTCTCCATGAAGACAATAAGAAAGCCTCCCAGACAAGCATCTACATGTAAAGGGATATCGTAATCCACAGCAAGCTGAGAGAGGGAAAAAAAAACATTCATTCACTGGAAGTGATTGTGTAAATTCCAAAACATTTTAAACAAAGTAACCACAACTTTACATACATGTAGGAACAGAATTAGACAGCAACAAAAGTCACTCAGTCCATCATGCCTGTGCTGTTTCTTTCGCAGTCCTATACCTCACAAACCTGTAAATTTTACCTTTTAAGGTGCATCTCCACTTTCCTTTGAAAGATTATCAAATTTCCTGCCACTGCTCTTTCAGCTAATGAAATCCTGACTGTAACAATTTAATTGGTTTTAAAAAAAAAACTTAATGCCATCAGTTCTTTTGCCAACTATCTTAAATCTTCTGGTGACTGGCCCTCCTGCCAGTGGAAACAGTTTCTTATTCATCCTATCAAAAGCCTTCATGATCTATATAATGGCAGGGCTGGATTTGCAGCACACGACTCCAGTGAGATGTGACAAGTTTCCAATGTGCAGATCTTGTGCAATAATGAGGTCAGAAAGGTTCCTGGAGGAAATTCTTTTTAATTACCATAAACCTTTTTATCTCATTAATACCACAATGGCTACAATACTGATTCCCCACACACTGGAAATTAACAACTCCTTGAATCCAATTCTTCCTCATGGTTACTCTTTTAACATGAAAATTATAAACAAATATTTTAACATAATGTTAATGATGATGAAAAGGCTTCTGAACTGGTGCATCTTTTAAACAATTATAAAATATAAGTGCCCTGCCTCAAATATTTTTCCTTTAACTACTACGTTTTTAAAGTTAAACTGGACAAAAGACAGGAAAAATCAAGACTCGAGAGTGTTTCCCATCTTCCGTCTTCACCAAAAGGTTTTTAAACTTTGTCAAATAAATCTTCTAATTCCCATTGCAGTGACTCCAATTTGATATTGTTTTAAAAAAAATGGGCCAGGAAAGTACCTTGGCAACTTCCTCCACTGGGTCCATGATACCATGGGGAAACTGTGGCACCGAACAGACCAACATGACTGTGTTCCTCGAAATGGCTTTCTTCATGGCCTGGAGACAGAGTTAAAGTCAATATAGCTTCAGAAACCTTGATGACTAATTTCCAACAACATAGATACAGGAAACATACAGAGGCTTTGGAGAGGGTGCAAAGAAGGTTTACCAGGATGCTGCCTGGACTGGAGGGCTTGCCTTATGAAGAAAGGTTGAATAAGCTCATACTTTTCTCTCTGGAGAGAAGGAGGAAGGGAGGAGACCTGATCGAGGTGTACAATATAAGGAAAGGAATAGATAGAATCAATAGCCAGAGACTTTTCCCCAGGGCAGGATTGACTGGTATGAGAAGTCATAGTTTGAAGATATTGGGGGGAAGATATAAAAGGAGACATCAGAGGTAGGTTCTTTACGCAGAGAGTTGTGAATGCATGGAATGCGTTGCCAGCTGTGGTGGTGGAAGCAGAGTCACTGGGGACATTTAAGCGACTGCTGGACATGCACATGGACAGCAGAGAGTCGAGGGGTGCGTAGGTTAAGTTACTATATTTTACATTAGGATTAAACATCTCAGCACAACATCGTGGGCCAAAGGGCTTGTTCTGTGTTGTACTTTTTTATGTTCTATAAATGGAGATACAATGGTGTGCTCGCAATGTAATTGGAACTAATGCTCTGCGGACACCAATTCAAATATCATAACAGATGATGACATTTAAATTGAATTAACAAATTTGAATTAAAAGCTCATCTCAGTAACGATGACCATGAAACTATCATCGATTGTCATAAAAAACTCATCTGATTCGCTACTGCCTTTTACTGAGAGAAATCTGACATCCTTATCTGGTCTGGACTACATGTGACTGCAGACCCAAAGCAATATGATTCACTACGAACTGTCCTTGAATTGTGAAGTGTGCCACTCAGTTCACAGGCAGTTAGGAATAGGCAATAAATGCTGGCCTTACCAGTGACAACCACAACCAATTAAATAATAAAAAGTGAAAAATAATTTATAATTTGAAACACCTGCATTAGTAACCATAGGTTTCACTTGTTAAACCAACAACTTGCACTTATATAGCAGCTACGACATGGTAAAAGCATCTCTATGCCTTTGACAGGCTCAACATAACACAATCATAGAACAGAAAATAAAAAAAATCAAAGAGGAAGGCTTTCTTTAAAAGATAATGAGACAGATTTTGGGAGGGAATTCCAGAATCCTAATACATCTTTCAACCATGGATTTAATAGGTGAAAGCAGGTTTCAAGATCATGTAAAGAAAAAGGGGATGTGAAGATAAGATTGGTAGTTTTCAAGAACAGTGAAGTGTGAGTTTGTTTTAGAACGGGGTGGTGTTAGGTAAAGTAAAGGGACAAGGACATTCCTTGATGAGAAAAACCCATGAACAACACTGGCTAGAATGGGGGCCAGCAGATGAAGCTGATTGTTCAGGAGTTTAGGTTGCATTTGAGGTGAGGGGTTCAAGGAGGCAGGGGATGCAACTTATGAGCACATCCAATTCACAGAGAGGATAAAGGTTAGACTAGAAAAAGATTCAAGTTCAAGGGTAGGAGTAGTGGAAACATGAGGAGGCTGACTGAAATAAAAATAAAGCGCTGGAGAAACTCAAAGACAGAAACAGAGTTAATGCCTTGAGTTCAACGGGCTCCTCTTCAGAAATGAAGGATTTGGAAAAAAATGGTTTGTTGTTGACAAAGAGGGAGGAAGAACAACTAGAACAAATGGTGAGAGCGCCCAGCACTAAAGGCAAATGGAATGCTAATGGTTGTACAGGACAGCTGTAGAATAGATGTTAATGGTATGTGTAAATAGCAGAAAATAGGTCAGCTATACTGAGAGCAAATCCATGCAAACAAGACACTTGGAGGGGCTCAGTATGCATAGAAAAATAGAGTAAAGAGATGTCTCAATCAAAATGAATAGGAACTCCTCATTGCTTCTTTCACTTGTTATTACAGATTAACATAGGTGAAAAGCTTTTAAATGTTTGACAATGGACAGTATAACTTATCCTTTGAATAAAGCCATAGACTGTTTCAGTAGTGGGCTACATGGTTCAGCCAGACCTAATAGGGAATTGGCAGAACCAGACTGACAAAAACAAACTGACCACACAAAACTCCTGTAATTTATAGCTTCAGTTTATAAATATGGTGTGCCCAGTTTATAACTGGCACATCAATAGATGAAACTACAATTCAGAATGCAAATATGACCAATGTTTAATTAGCCAGGCAATTTGCATTCAATTGAAGCTTCCAGCCAGACTGCACTATAGGGTGTGGTACATTTGCCCTTCCTTATATTTCAGAAAAATGTTTTTCTTTATTCTTTCACAGGATGTGGGCATCATTGGCAATGTCAGCATTTGTTGCTCTTCGCTAACTGATCTTGAGAAAGTGATGGTGAGTTATTTTCATGATCAATATTACTGCTTCACCTCCCGAAGGAGAATGATCCATATTCATCCAAACTGGCAGCTCAACAACAATATTAGAATGCAATAGATTTAAAGTCAGTCACCCGGATCATACATTGCTTAAACAAATATATAAGCACATGTCATTTCAAAGCACAGCCTATTAATATTAACATTTAACATCGCTGACAAAAGGTTAAGTATTTTTAGAGCTCTTTTAGGTTTTGATCAGACAGTTAGAACAGGACCCACATAAAGAGCCCATATTGAACAATTGAGGCTATTTGTCCTTGGCTCATTGACCTGTCAGGGATCTGGACCGGAGTCAGGATACTCAGATATTTAAATAAAAAGTCTATGATTCTAGAATTATAGATTTTTTGAGTCATAGAGGTGTACAGCACTGAAACAGACCCTTCAGTCCAACTCATCCACCATCTAGTCCCATTTGCCAGCACTTGGTCTATAATCCACTAAAACCTTTCTATTCATATACCCATCCAGATGCCTTTTAAATGTTCTAATTGTACCAGCCTCCACCACTTCCTCTGGCAGCTCATTCCATACACATACCACCCTCTGTGTGAAAAAGAGACCCCTTAGGTCCCTTTTATATCTTTCCCCTCTCACCCTAAACTTCTAGTTCTGTCTTCCCCACCCCAGAGAAAAGACCTTGTCTATTCACCCTATCCATGCCACTTCATGATTTTATAAACCTCTCTTAGGTTGCTCCTCAGCTCCAGGGAAAACAGCCTCAGCCTATAGCTCAAGTCAGCGTCTCCCTATAGCTCAAGTCCTCCAACTCTGGCAACATCCTTGTAAATCTTTTCTGAACCCTTCTAAGTCTCATAAGTTCCTTCCTATAGGAAGGAAATCAGAATTGTATGCAATATTTCAAAAGTGGCCTAATTATTGTCCTGTACAGCCGCAACATGACCTCCCAACTCCTTTATTCAATGCTTTAACTGATAAAGGAAAGCATATCATTCTACACTATTCTATCTACCTGTGTCTCTACTTTCAAGGAGCTATGAACCTACACTTCAAGGTCTTTGTTCAGCAACACTCCCCAGGACCTTACTATTATGTGATTTGTCTTGCCAAAATGCAGCACCTCACATTTATCTAAATTAAACTCCATCTGCCACTCCTCAGTACTTTCTAAAGAGAAAATACAGAGTTTCATTTTCCAAATAACAGATAAAGTTGTTACCCAACTATACAAGGACAAGAAAGATGGACCCCTGCATCTTTTGATGGTTCTGTAATATAACAGTCACCGGATATTCCCAGGTTTTGACTGTGTGAGGAATGCCTGTAAAAACTGACTACTTCTTCATTTCTGAAAGGTCAGACTGCTTATGGTTAGCATCCTTGATATACCCATTAGTGCTGATGATACCTTTTCGCCATCACGTTAAGGAAGGCCTAAATTGTGACCCCAGATCCTGATAATCCAGGGAAAAAAAACACTCCAGGCAACCCAACTCTATTTATACTTGTATTTCCGACTTGTTCTTCCAGTTTTAGAGTTTTAGCATTTACTGTTCCCTCCCCCTCCAAGGTATCAAGCCTTTGTTGGGATACAACGCTACAGGTAACTGGCCACCCTAACATACCTGGTACAAATGGCACGTGGGTCTCTTTGACTATTTAACTGCTAAATGAAGCACAAAATCCTTTCCTTTACTCAACATACACATGTAGCTACTTCTGTCAGGGGTTACTTATTACTGATAGGAAGTGAAAACAGCAAATAGGACTGTGGACACAGCACCCACTGAATCACAAGATTTAAACTGTCTCACTAATTCAGCTGAGATACAATCTTGAAACACAAAGCCTCAACATAAATAGTGCAGCAGTCTCATTTTTGAAAAAATAGGAACCACAAATAAAGCCGGAAATTAATTACAGGTGTTCCCGCTCCCCTCTGCCCCCCTCTGATACGTTCCAAAACGCACAGGTTCAGTGGTTAGCACTGGCTCACAGCATCAGGGACCCGGGTTCGATTCCCGCCTCAGGCGACTGTCTGTGTGGAGTTTTCATATTCTCTCCGTTGTCTGCGTGGGTTTCCTCCGAGTGCTCTGGTTGCATTAGTCAGGGGTAAATATGGTGTAGGGGAATGGGTCTGGGTGGGTTACTCTTCGGAGGGTCGGTGTCAAATTGTTGGGCCAAAGGGCCTATTTCCACACTATACGGAATCTAATCTAAAAAAAAGACCTACCAGGGTTGTTCCAAAATCGCTGATAGTAGCATTTAAATGGGAAACGTAACTCCCCAACAGCCCCCTGGAATTACTTCTGGAATGTTCCATGTAATATTTTCGGGCCGCACTAAACTACAGATAATTGAAACCGCGGAAACTGAATCAGAGGGTATGGGGGTTCTACTGTATCTCCATTGTTCCTACTGCTTTAGTACAAGACATTTATCATTGATATTTCTGTGCTAGAAAAAGGGTACAGAGGAACTAGACCAGGAAGCCAGGTGGTAAACATTGATTTTTCATGAGATTTTCCATTTTGTCTATCCACATCCATTATTTGCATAAGCAATACAATCAAAAATCTAACATTCAAGAGTAACGTGTCCATAAAAAATTAGGTAAACATCTCAGGCACCTACCTTCACGTCTACTTGCATTGTGGTTTTGTCAAGTTCTACATGTACTATTTTCATCCCAAAATACTGAGCAGCCTTGTCAAAAGCAGCATGAGCACTTTTGGGAGCGACACTGGGAAAGAAAAAGACACAGGATTCAATGCTGGTATTGACTGTTTCAGGCAATGAGCTGAGTGATGTAGTCCATATCTTACGACTAATACCAACGTTAATGGCAAACTGCCTGTAGTGTCCAGAAATGTGCAGGTTTGGTGGGTTAGCAATGGTAAATTATAGGGATAGAGTTGGGGGCTGAGTCTAGGGTGGGATGCTCTTTGGAGGATCATGCACACTCAATGGGCTAAATGGCATCTTTCTGCAATGTCAAGACATACACAACTATGAGCCAAGTCTGGAAATGGGATTAGAATAATTACATGGCTATTTTTGATTGGCACAGACTCAAACTGGCTGAAGGGCCTTTTTCTGTGCTGCAGATCTCTATGACACCTAAGGAGACCAAAGTGCATAAAGCCAATATTTTACTGCGGATGTAAAAACATTCAATATTTATAATACTTTCACTGTGACCGAGTTCCACATCAACTGCATTGCTCGATGTTATTCTTCTTAAACAGGGGGTGATGAAAGTATGGCGAAGACTTGTGGTGGCCCAGTGACTACAGGCTGTAACTACATTGTGATGGTTGATGTAAAAATAATGAATGGTAAATGTTGCCATTAAACGTTATAGTGGGACATACAGCCAAGAATCATTTAGACATGAAGCATCTTTTGATAAAGCATGGATACACTGCAAACCCAGAAAGGAATCATGTTACCAAATGCAACAGCTCTATAACTAGCACCTTCTTAAATCGCTCACTGTTTCAGCACAGAAGCTTACTACAGTTTTCAAGTATTGGGACAGTGATCAGCCTCATTTGCCAGCTTCTCTAACTAGATCAGTTTTCAGACATGTCAGCCAGAAGTAAGGCTGATAAATCTGGTGTCTTCCAATGACCTTAATTGAGCCTTAATTTGTAGCTTGATTCCAAAACAATGCAATGATGGAACTTTCTCAGGCAAACTTGCAAAATGCAGATTGACACAAGTCAGTACAAACGCTCTGCTTGTATAAAAGACTTACATTTACATGGCACTGGTCACAGCCTGAGGACATCTCATAATGAAAGAAAAGGAACTCTGCGCTAAGCAAGATCCACAAAACAGTGATGAGATTATGACCAACTGATTGCTTTTATTAAGTAACGGTGGCTGAGGGAAGAATCTGGCCTCAAGACACTAGGGAGTACTGTCCTGTTCTTCTCGAAAGACTGCTGTAAGATCTTTGACAACCCCTTGAAAGGTCAGATGGGACTGGAGTTTAACTGGAAGAAAACATCATCCAAAATGGGGGCATTCCTGTTTCAGCACAGATTTTATATTGCAGGGTTCTAGAGCTGGTCTGGAACCTACAATCCTTAGAGTCAGTGGCAAGGCCTCTACCTTCTCAGCTGCTAATGCTGTTTATTCAGTCATTTCACAGATCTCAGGAAATCTCAAAGCATCTCCACAGCCAACAAGTTATTCTTTCTAACTACAAACGCTGTCCTTACATCAGACAAACACAGTAGCTGATTTATGCACAGTAAGATCGCACAAAGATCACTGATTCAGAAGACGAGTCAGTAAACACTGCTGTTCTTTGACAATGAATGTTCTGCATCCTCAAGAGACCTAGCACCTCAGTCTGGTTTGGAAGACAGCAAAGCAAACAGATCAGCACTCCCTCGCCACTGTGTTGAAGGTCAGCCCAAAATCCACCCAAGTTGTTGCTGTTCTCAATTAGCAGAAAGGTTTCCTGCATAAAGCATTTCAAAGCAATTCATCAAATAAGAAGCATTTAATGCCTTTCTGAGACATGATCAAAGGCTGCACACACTATGCAAGTTTGTTTATAACTCTTCCTTTACAAATTTCCAAACTTTTCACAGACGACGAAATGAAGTTTCCTTTTAAGCTCTGAGGTAATATGGCTTGGAAGCAACGCATTTGTCAGCCTTTGGGTTACTACATTATAATATGAGACAGGAAGAGTGCTGCAGGAACTCTCAGTATCGCAGTCATGTCCACCAAGACCTTACGAGGAGTAAGAACTTTAATCCTTCTCACCAAAAGCCAAATCACAATTTTACAAAAAGCCAGTGACCTTTCCAACATAAACACACTTCAAACATTTCTATTAATTTTACACACTGAGGGGCACTGGCAGATGACAGAACCTATTAACAATAGAGAGACCAGCAACCTAAAGGAAAGGTTTGCTAAACACTTTCACATTAAGATGGTGCTTCCTCTAAGAGCCACAGCCTCTGTTCCTAGACGAGGATCAGTAGACAATATGAGACACAAGATGTCCCTGGGTCAGCTACATATGGTGCTGCTAACAGTTAAAGAACAGCGAACATAGTGATCCCACACAAAACTGAGTCTGTGAATGTACTGCAGGTTAAGGGCACAAGTTCCACAAGAATTAAGCTTTCAAATGCAGCCCGACTTGATTATAAAGTCAAACAGTTCAGAGTGTGTTTGTCATTCCCACCCACTCATAAGACACACACAATCCCGGCCTTCATTTACAGTTGGCAAGGATGATTCAGATGGCACACATTCTTAAATATCTGTAAATATATTTTGTTTTGAGCAACGTGAGTCTAATGAGAAATTTTTAATCCAACAACACATGGCAGGGGTGTTCATATTACGCATTTTCACAGACCACCATTCTATCACTGTCATATTGTGACAACACATTTTGGGTTGTGATACAGGTGTCAGCTTTCATCAATATTTGCAGTCCTTGGGTGTAGGTACACCTATAGCTGCTTGTTGGGAGAGTACTCCACGATGCTGGTCGAGCATGAAAAAACAGCCATATAACTCCAACTCAAGATAGTGTGTAGCTTGCAGGGGAACGTGCAAGTGTGGTGTTCCCATACACCTGTTACCCTTGTCCTTCCAAATGATAGAGAAAGTAGGTGTACAATGTGCAAAGAAGCTTTGGTGACTATAGTGCATCTTGTAGCTGGTCCAGACAGTGCAGCAGAGTGGAGGCTATATATGGTGGAGATGATGAATAGGGCGTCAACCAAGTGGGACACTTTGTCCTGAATGTATCAAGCTTCTCGAGTGTTGTTGGAAATGCATTTATTAAGGCACAAAGTCAGTATTGCATCACATTCCTACTTATGCCTTGCAGATAGTGAACAGACTTTGGGTGTAGGGAAGTAAGTCATTCACAAGAAGTGAAGGGTTGGAAAAGGTTTATAGAGACAATTCTTGAGCTTAGAACCCAGGATGACAAAAGCATAGCTGCCAATGGTGCTACAAACAAAATCATGAGATGTTCAGTGGCATCATTGCAGAGACAGCATTGTCAGATTGGAAATTTAGATGTTGAGCCTCCAATAAATCTAAAGTATTTAACAGGTTGGAGAAGCTTTGAAATCATTCACTATTTAGAACTGAAGCAACAGTACAAATCAAATATTCAAAAATCCATTTGTACTGAATGGAAAATAACCCCACACCCTTTTCAATGAATACAAATATTTCGTAGTTACTTACATTTCAGGATATTTCACTCCTCGCTCAGATCCAAGGTCTCTGTAAGCTTTGCAAGCCATAAGGATGCTTTCAGTCCCACCAGATGTCACCTGTGAAAGCAAGGATAGTTTAGGTTTCCGACCTTTACATTTTCCTATCCTGAGACATCTTTCATTACCTAGAAACCTTTCACCACGCTACACAAGCCAGCACTTATTCCCCTATGATGCAAGTTCTTTGGCAGACTGAGCTGCATTGATATGTGATGAATAACAAGACCTTGGAATCATGCAGCCTAAAAGGAAGCCAGTCAATCCAATGTGCTTGTGCTGGCACAAAGAGCTATTCAATTCACTCCACTCTGTTGCTATTTACAATGCATTCTCAAGCATGAGCAAGGCCTCAGTGTGGTAGCATATCATCACTTGTGATATTGTGGATTGTGGATTCAAATCTCACTTGAGCCCATAATGCAGGCAGACACTTCAGTGCAGTACTGAGGGAATGCTGCACTGACTGATAATCTTCTGAACAAAACAGTAAACTGTGGTTCCATCTATCTTCTCAGATGAGAGCAAAGATCCCAAGCACTATATCTTAAAGAAAGAGATTGTAGTTTAGAGTCGTGAATGTTAAATACTTTGTCATTCAATGAACCGATTTATTACACTCCAGTTCATTATGGACTCAACCTTGTTCAAAGTTCCTTCAGTTCCCACCGATTTTCCTCTTTTCTGTTTCTTCAGGCTGCCCTGGTTTGTAGCCCCTTCCACTCTCCTCTGCAATTGCCAAACCAATCTTTCCTGATTCATGTGCTTCCTTCACTAGCTCATCCACAGATCTGATCAACTTCTATGTTAGACTGAAACAGTGCAGGTGGCTTCTGCGCAGAAGTTGTGGTTCATGAGGTCATTGGCCCGAGGACAACACAGTTCAGTCTGAAGACCAACACAGTGGCCCCAAGAAACTATTAATAGAGAAATTGGAGAGTAGGTCAGAACATTTTTCAATGAGATTGGACAGGGTGGAAAACAATCTTGTGGGCTTTTTTATTGCAAATGATAATTTCTACCATTGGTATGAGTATAATTTGCTTGTTGTACTAGATAGACTGTGGAAAGAAATATAAATTTAAGTTATTAGGGTTCCAGAGGACTATAGGACGGCTCTCCCAATACAATGAGAAGACTAGTGGGGAGTTTAATCTGAAGCCAAATAGTGAAGTAAGCAACATCGCTTTTAAAAAACAGGAACACTCACTGAACATCAAGTGTTCACAACTGAACCCAGAAAGTCCTTGTGAACAGTTGATAGAAAATGTTTGAATTTTTGCCTAAAATCAGCAAAGCATTTTAAGCTGGTAAACAGAATAAGTAGTTCCTTAAGTGCTCAAAACAATTGGAGCATATAAGCCATCTTTAGCCGTAGCTTTGAAACTTTTACGATAGTTCACTTCAGTACTTCATTGGCTAGAAAGCGCCCTGGAACATCCAGCGGTCCCAGCAATGCTTAAGACAAATTAAAGTTCTTTCTTTCTCGGTCTAAAACCAGGAGACATTCTCAGAATAAAGAAGCAGGTCATTTCAGATTAAGGTGAGGAATTTCTTCACACAGATAGTGGTGAGTCTATGAATTTATTAAATCTGAGGAAACTAAGTTATTGAGTATGTTCAAGACAGATAGGAATAGATTTTGAAACATTAAAGAGACCAAAAGGAAAATGGTTTTGAGATGGAAGGTCAGGCATAGATCTTGATCAAATGGGCCAATGGGCTGAGGAGTGCCAGATGGAGTTTAATTTAGGTAAATGTGACGTGCTGCATTTTGGAAAAGCAAATAAGAACAGGACTTATACACTTAATGATAAGGTCCTGGGGACTGTTGCAGAACAAAGAGACCTTCCAGAGCAGGTTCATAGCTCCTTGAAAGTAGAGTCGCAGGTAGATAGGCTAGTGAAGAAGGTATTTGGTATACTTTATGTTATTGGTCAGAGTATTGAGCACAGGAGTTGGGAGGACATGTTGCGGCTGTACAGAACATTGGTTAGGCCACTTTAGGAATACTGCATGCAATCTGGTCTCCTTCCTATTGGAAGGATGTTGTGAAACATGAAAAGGTTCAGGCATGATTTACAAGCATGTTGCCAGGGTTGGAGGATTTGAGCTATAGGGAGAGGCTGAATAGGCTGGGGCTGTTTTTCCTGGAGTGTCGGAGGTTGAGGGGTGACCTGATAGAGGTTTATAAAATCATGTGGGGCATGGATAGGATAAATAGCAGAAGTTTTTTCCCTGGGATGGAGGGGTCCAGAATGAGGGGACAGGTTTAGGGTGAGAGGGAAAAGATATAAAATGGACCTAAGGGGCAACTTTTTCACACAGAGGGTTATGCAACTATGGAATGAGCTGCCAAAGAAAGTGGAGGCTAGTACAATTGCAGCATTTAAAAAGCATCTGAATGGGTTTATGAATAGGAAGAAATTAGAGGGATACGGGCCAAGTGCTGGCAAATGGAACTAGATTAGCTTAGAGTATCTGGTCGGCATGGACAAGTTGGACCAAAGCGTCTGTTTTCATGCTGTACATCTCTACGACTCTATGATCTAGTTGTTTGGCAGAGCAGGCTCATGGCGCCAAATGGCCTATTCCTGCTCCATTTCCTATGCTCCTTTTAGTATATCAAGCCAAAGCACAATTCAATTACAGAAAGTCCCACAGACAAAGTCAGAATCTGGCAAAGTGATATGGAGGATGGTGAAAGGTTATCACAGATGGACGTGTATTGTGGAGTAATTGGATCTACCATGAGCTTTCGAACTATGGAACAGGCCCAAGGAGTCAACTGGTCAAAGTTCATATAGTCATATGTTCTTATCTTGATAAGTGCTGTCTCATAATTTACAATCTGTACACCAGCATTCAGAGCTTAACAATCATCACTGGTTGAATAGTTTAGGGTTCCTTTAACACTCTAACACAATACAATTCCTCATGAAAATTTCAGCATCCTCAACAGTTTAAATATCATGCTGTCCTACTCCATGAATCAGCACAGGGACCCCAAGACTCATCCTAAACAGACTGACACAACACTAACCTGCACCATGAATGGTTCAGATGTTTGTTTTAAACAAAAATTCGATAAACAAAACAGCTGATTAATTCTCAGGATATCAGCATCACTGATCTGACCATCATTTAATGCCCATCTTCTTGTTTCTGCAAACTGGTGAGTTTTGTGGCTTTTTCTTAAACTGCTTGTATGTTTAATTAAATCTCAGTGGTCTGATGGGTCACTTTAGAGGCTAGCTTCGAGCCAAGAACAATGTAGGGTTGGGGTCAGGTAGACAACCAGACTGGATAAGGAGGGAAGATTTCCTTGCACAGACAACAGTGAACTAATTGGGTTTTGACAATAATCACTGTGACGACTAGATTTTATTTCCAGTTCATTTAAGAAAATAAATAAATGTAAATTCAGGCTATTACATTATTAAATTATAGTTTTTCCTGCAGACTGACCTAGCCACCCAGAGATCACGTATATGAAACCACAGGAAAGAGAAACTGAGCTCAATAAATGTGGTCACTTGTGACACAATTGGAAAAATGTGACCACTGACAACTTATTGAAAAATCCCAATGGGTCTACCGAACTCCTTCCAAACATTGGAACCAGTGACTCTCATTTGGTCGGGCCTACAAGAACACAAATGTGCATTTATATAGCACCTTAACAGAGTAAAATATCCCAAGGTGCTTCACAGGAGCAATCACCAAACAAAATTTCACACCAAGCCACAGAGATTTTAGGAAGGGGAATCAAAAGTTTGGTCACAAAGATAGGCTTCAAGGAAGAGTGCGACAGAGAGGTGGAAAGTTTCAGGAAGGTATTCCAGAGTGTAGCACGTAGGGAGCTGAAAGGCATACTCAAGTGGTGGAGCTATGAAAATTGGAGATGTAAAAGAGGTCAGATTGCAGAAGCAAAATGATACCTAACATTTCATGAAGTGATTCATCATTCAATTTTATAGTAAGCAGAGTGCTTTAGAAGGTATTTCACTATCACCTTGACCTATTGAGGAATTACAATAAACGCACACATTCTGAGAGCAAATTGTGATCTGCATTGCCAAAAAAAGGACATAAGATGCAGATTCAGCAGTAACTTTCAAAGGGGAAACTATATGCTTAACAATGGAAAGAAAACAATCTGCAGGGAAATGGGAAAAAGTGGCAGTAAAAGGATAGCTCTTCAAAGAAAGAAAAACAGTAGAATGGGATAAATGCTGCATGTTGAAAATTTCTACAAAAGCACAGCGATCTGCTGTTCAGTTCTTGTACTTATCTTTTTAATCATTTGAGGGATATAACATTGCTGCCAAGGAAACCTGACATCTTAGAAAGCCTGAATCTGTTAGTTTGTTAGTCAGTTGAATGACGCAGCACCAATACAGGCATTATTATTTCAATAATCTTTCAGCCTTCACCAGTCACCTGGTCCCCATTTAGTTGAACTAAGACATAAAGGCAACAGCGAACACTTCTAAGCATCAATTTCAAATGTAACAGCTGCACATTGCCCAATTCGACATTCACTACACAATAACCCAGAGCTTAGTCACGGTGGTAAAATAAGCACAGCCCTTCCCATTCAAGAAGCAATAATAGGCTTTGTGTCAACTCTTAAGAGTAAGACAATATACTCAATTATTATGCACCACTGTAAGGGAATATGGAACCAAACTTGAATATAGACTGAAAACAGCAATTCCTGGCAGAAATACAGCTGATCTTACAGCATTTGCGCAAAGAAAACAGAGTTAAGGTTTTGAGTCCAGTGACCCTTCTTAGATGTGTACAGTAAGGAAACGGACTCTTTGGTCCAACTTGTCTGCACTGACCAAACATCCCAATCTGACCTAGACCCATTTAGAGTCATAGAGATGCACAGCACAAACAGATCCTTCGGACCAACTCGTCCATGCCAACCAGATATCTGAACCTAATCTAGTCCCATTTGCCAGCACTTGGCCCATATCCCTCCAAACCCTTCCTATTCATGTGCCCATCCAAATGCCTTTTAAATGTTGCAATTGCACGAGCCTCCACCACTCCCTCTGGCAGATCATTCCACACATGTACCACCCTCTGTATAAAACGTTGTCCCTTGGGTCTTTTTTATATCTTTTCCATCGCACGCTAAACCTATGCCTCTAGTTCTGGACTCCCCGACCCCAGGGAAAATACTTTGTCTATTTATCCTATCCATGCCCCTCATGATTTTATAAACCTCTATAAGGTCACCGCTCAGCCTCCCAAGCTCCAGGGAAAACAGCCCCAACCTATTCAGCCTCTCCCTGTAGCTGAAATCCTCCAACCCTGGCAACATCCTTGAAAATCTTTTCTGAACCCTTTCAAGTTTGCCAGTATTTGGCCCATATCCTCTAAACCCTTCCGATTCATGTAGTATTTAAAAGGCATCTAGATTGGTGTAATTGTATCCATATCCACCACTTCCACGATAGCTCATTCCATACACAAACCATCCTCTGCATGAAAACGTAACCCCTCAGATCCTTTTTAAATCTTTCCACTTTCACCTTAAACCTATGCCCTATAATTTGGACTGTCATAAAATTCACTAAAGAGGAGGAAAACGACAACAAACTGCCATTCCTAGATGTCACAGTAGAGCAAACGGTCAATGGGTAACTTCAAAGCAACACCTACAGGAAACCAACACACACGACCAAATATTGAACTACAGAAGCAATCATCCCAACATCCACAAATGAAGCTGCACTAGAACATTATTTCAACGAGCCACCACACACTGCAGCACAGAGGAACTATGCAGAGCAGAGGAAAATCACCTATACAGTGTATTCAAAAAGATCTGATACCCAATGAACACAGTTCACCAAATTCTCAGCAACAAACCCTGCCAAGCAGACGGAACACACCCAGAAACCCGAGCCACTCTCCCCTACATCAAAGACATCGCGGAAATGACTGCCAGACTACTCCAACCCCTTGGCATCATGGTAGCCCACAAACCCACCAACACACTAAAACAGCAGCTAATGAACTTGAAAGACCCTATACAGACAACATGAAAAACTAATGTCATTTACAAAATACCTTGCAAGAACTGTAACAAACACTACATTGGACAAACAGGAAGAAAACTAGCCACCAGGATACATGAACATCAACTAGCCACAAAAAGACATGACTCACTGTCACTAGTATCCTTACATACAGATGAGGATGGACA
This sequence comes from Chiloscyllium plagiosum, assembly GCF_004010195.1. Lineage (NCBI taxonomy): Eukaryota > Metazoa > Chordata > Chondrichthyes > Orectolobiformes > Hemiscylliidae > Chiloscyllium > Chiloscyllium plagiosum. The sequence continues at coordinate 26,251,723 of NC_057747.1, forward strand.
CCACTTCAACTGGGACAACACATCCATCCTAGGACAAGCCAAACAGAGACACACACGATAATTCCTAGAAGCATGGCATTCCAACCGGAAGTCTATCAACAATCACATTGACTTGGATCCCATTTACTACCCCCTGAGAAAAAGAACAGGAAATGACATCACCAACCCAAGGAAACCTAAACACAAATTGAAAGCGGGCCATGCCACCAGTGCTTCAACCAGAGCTCATTAATGATGTTACCTAGTATGGTGATGAAATGTCTGAAAACGAACCTTCCAGCTTAGCGAGCAAATCTACACCCAGAATTGATGCTATATATTTATTTAGCATCTCACCCATCTCATGATTTCTTAGAAGGGTTGAAACGTTAACTCTGTTTTCTCTCCACAATGCTGCCAGACCTGCTATGTTTCTCCACAATTTCTGTTTTTGTTTCAGATCTCTGGCATCTTTGATTTATTTTACTTGAATACAGATTGCAATCCAAAGTATATGCCCAATATTTCATCCACTGAAAGACCAGTATATACACAGACATCATGATGAAAGCAGGAATGTTCCAAGTAGCTTCACTATCACCCTTTCGCCTATTATTCTACTGACAGCATAGTCAATAAAAGAAAATAACTGTATGAGCTATTCATGTACATATGCACTGAACATAGACACAGACCTTGGCAACATAGGAATGCTGAATATTTGCTCCCAAGGTTTTCTGGAGTACACCAGTATATGCCTACCTTCATTTATAGACTTATACCCCACCCCTAGCTGCTGCCCAAGTTAAACTGGCAAAAATCCCTGGAGAGAGTTTGGCACAGTCCTGAACAGTTATGTAACCTCCACAAGGTAGAAGGCTACTTCTTCCCAAGCCAGACTCAGGTATTTTAAAAATTCCTAATTAAAGTAACAGAAGTGGAACTAAATTTTCTCCGAAGAAAAATATAGTCACAATGATCATTTAAAATACAGAGGCAATTTGGTATTAAATTGACATGGAATGAAAAACAACAGCAGTAATTTCTGCAGGACAGCATGTACACACATTGCTCCTGTGTTAATTCCCTGACTTAGTTATCCCACTAGACCCATTCCCCAGCAATTAGCCCAACAATTTTAAAAAATCTTTCGGTCATTTATCTTTTACTTTTGAACAGCCACAATGGATTCCGCCTCCACTGCTATTTCAGTACCTTGATCAGAAGCCTATTTAATCATCCCCACTAAGAAATTTCTTTTGACCTGCTCCTTCAATTTTGCACTGTCCTCCCTCAATGACTAATTGAGAGGATGAATGAATGACAGATGCACAGAATATTTACTATTAGCTTGTCAAAGTGATTTAAATCCACCTGATAACAAGAAGTGGAATGGGATGCACATTTACAGAATCATAGGTGGTGGCTATTCTGCCCATTGTACCTAAAATGACTCTTTGAAAAATATCTATCCAATCAGTCCAACTTCACCCCTCCTGCTTTGTGTCTGGAACTCTGCAAATGGTTCCCTTTCCAGTTTCGATCGTGTCAGACTTCCTGGAGCTACACGATGAGCTGTGACTTCTTTTCCAGTACTGGCTTTCAGTCCAAATTCGGGAAACCTTGTCTAATCCCTCAAGACACACAGTCTAGACTGAAGCATAAACAGAGATGGATGCCATGAAACCCATTAGAAATGATTCTTGGGAGAAAGCAGAACACTGAGTGGATGCTGCTTGCCAGCACTATATTAGAGAATTCATTTATTTGCTTGGTGTATTTATGTGTCAGTCATGAGGTGTCACTTCAAGCCAAGTATCCTGTAAGTCTGACATTTTGCCAGGAAATTGCTGCTGAAGATGTCTGTCTTCTGTGAAAGGTCAATTAACCGATAATGAAGGTGAATAGAACAGCACAAATTGGAGGGTTTTTTTTATATTTATACATATAATCACACCAGGGATTGATGGCAGAGACAATAATTGTCACAGTAAACTCCCCCACACCTACCAAACATGCATGCACCTCCTCTCCCATTACTGATTGAATATCCTTCTCTCTTTGGTGGTCTGAGTGAATATTGCAGCATGTGCAAGAACTAGAAAAAGAATCAATGCCAAAAAGTCTCTCACTGCAAGCTCAGGTAGGTAGAGATGAGAGAGTTCACACCAAGCTCATCTAGGCAAGGACTTCACAGCATCAAACTCAAGGATTCCACTGTCTTTGCCAACAGTCCCCTAACTAAATTCCAAGTATTAATCGCTTTAGATAAAGTAATGATTCCAGGTATTTTGTGGCACAGTGGTCATGTCCTTACCTCTGGACAAGGAGGCCTATTCCGTTCATCTGCCTTTTTTTTGTTCCTCATTACTATTTCTCCAGCCTCATTTTCCAACAATCTAAAATCCACTGGTCTCTTTTTTTACTTTTTCTGTATCTAAAAGAAAATCTTGCCATCTTCTTTTATATTACTAGCTCATCTTTTATGAGCTTTAAATACTGCCTAAAATAAACTGAACAGCAGACAGTAAGCTCTGTCCTCTACTTTGTCCCCCAGTGTCTATCATGCTTTTTATTTCCAATTACAAATGACCTTTGCTCTGCATTAATCCTGTTAACTCTGTGTCTGTCTCCACAGACGCTGCCAAACTTGATGAGTCTCTCCAGCACTTCCTTTTTCTTTTAAATTTCAGATCTCCAACATTTGCAATATTTTGTTTTTGTTTCAATAGTGTTCCAAAGTGGGAGTATTTTCGACACCTCTCAAAGAGCATGGACGAGGTTGAAGCGACTGCATTCTGACAGTGGAATCGGCAAATCTCCGGTATATTCTCCTAGTGAAAGGAACTGTGTACTTGACTATAAGTGATGCAACTTCTCAGCAATGATGGCCTCAGACTTGTACTCTGCTTTTATCATTATTGGTCGTTACTCTGCAATGACTGGACTTGCATAACATTACATCTACCTTTACTCCAAGATAGACATCTCTCAGTATAACAAGATAAACAGTTTAAATCAACCAGATGTGTTTAAACTTCCTGAGCTGAAATGCAAAGGACAGCTATTATAAAATCAATGCTTTCAACATAAACAGATTCTCCGAGCCAGTCATGGCACTACTGGTTCCACAGTGACTTAATGTACCAAAGCAGCTTGAAACAACCTTCTGTCAGGCCTCTGACAACAGCTGTTTACAGCAAAGCTTCACTATTTAATACATACATGGCACTGGAATCTCAGTCAGCACCAGGATGACTGAGATCATCTATCATCAAAGCATCATGGATAGGATAAATCGACAAGGTCTTTTCCCTGGGGTGGGGGAAGTCCAGTACTAGACAACATAGGTTTAGGGTGAAAGGGGATAGACATAAAAGCAACTTAAGGGGCAATTTTTCACATAGAGGGTGGTGCATGTATGGAATGAGCTGCCAGCAGAAGTGGAGGCTGGTGGAATTACATCATTTAAGAGGCTTCTGGATTGATTTTGAAAAGGAAGGATTTACAGGGATATGGGCCAAGTGCTGGCAAATAGGACTAGATTAGGCTAGGATATCTGGTCAGCATGGATGAGTTGGACTGGCGGGTCTGTTTCTGTGTTGTACATCTCTATGGCTCTATCTGTACACTGAAATAATATGTGACATTACAATAGAGGTGAAAACAAGCAAAACTAATGGGAAGCTGCCATGGGATGGAAACTAATTAAGCAATGTTTTCAAGGAGCAGGCACAGTGGCTGACTGGCCTGTCTTTGGTGTTCTACATTTCTATTCCACATCCCTGGCAAGTAAATACCTCAACCATTCTTCAGTTTTATGCATTGTATTCCCTTTGCATTACATGTTTTTTGTGTATCAAGACATTGGGCTGTTCTTATTAAAGACAGTTTTAATGAAGTCAGCTGCCTTTCTGCATTCGATTGCAGTAATTGAGACTCCAAGACTCAGCTATGGAATTTTGGAATTGTAATGGTTCAAAGGAAACACTTCTCTGCCGGTCTCTTCCTCCAATCCACTGAGATCTCTGCACGTCTCCAATTCTGGCCTCATACACATGTCAACATCATTTGTCCTACCAATGGCGGGCATGCCTGGCAGCTACAAAGGTGTGAAGCTCTGGAATTTCCTCACTAAACTGCTTTCCCCCTCCTTTCCGACATTCCCTAAAATCTCACCTCCTCTTTCATTGAAACACAGAAAATCGGGGAGGGGTAGGCCATTTGGCACTTTGAGCATGACTGATCTTTCAATTCAATAGCCCAGTCCCACCTTTCTCCATATCTTTTGATCCCCTTAGCCCCAAATGTTGTGCAGAGCTCCTTGAACCAAGTCAGTTTTCCCAATGCATCTCAACTTGTATCTGATTAGAATTTTGTGAGGCACAACAGCGTAAAAACACAATATAAATAGAAGTTTTTTTGAAGATAAAGCCTTTAATTAATAACGCTATTTACAAATCAGATAGAATGTGGCTTTTTCTTTACTCTCTCAAAAAGTGGCTTCCCTGGCTAGGCTAGCATTTACTACTCATCTCTAGTTTCCTTTTAGAAGGTAGTAGTGAGCTGCCTTTTTGAGCAACTGTATTCCAACTGGCATAGGAGAACCCAAAATGCCAAATTTTTGGAGTGGGCAGGTGGAATTCCACATCCTTAAACCAGCATCACTGAAGAAACAGGTGAAAGAACAGATATAGTTCCAAGGAAAGATTGTGTGCAACTTGGTAAGGAATCTCAGGTAATGGTAATGCAATACATTGCTACCCTTGACATTCTTGGACTGGAGGCCTACCTGTGCGCTGCAAGGATCGGTGCTGGATCCATTGCTTTTGTCATTTATATAAATTATCTGGATATAAATATAGGAGGAATAGTTAGTAAGTTTGCAGATGACACCAAAATTGGTGTAGTGGACAGTGAAGAAGGTTACCTCCGACTATAACAGGATCTTGATCAGTATGACCGACGGGTTGAGGAGACACACACGGAGATACATGTGGTAGATTTTGCAAAGGCAAATCAGAGCAGGACTTATACACTTAACGGTACGGTCCTGGGGAATGCTGAACAAAGAGACCTCGGAATGCAGCTTCATAGTTCTTTCAAAGTGGAGTCGCAGGTAGACAGGATAGTGAAGGCGATGTTTGGTACGGTTACCTTTATTGGTAGTGCAATGAGTACAGGAGTTGAGAAGTCACTTTTGGATTACTGCGTTCAATTCTGGTCTCCATACTATAGGAAAGATATTGTGAAACTTGGAAGGGTTCAGAAGATTTACAAGGGTGTTGCAGGGTTGGAGGATTTGAGCTATGGGGAGAGGCTGAATAGGTTGGGGCTATCTTCCCTGACCACCGGACGATGACGGATATCCTTATAGAGGTTTATTAAATCATGAGAGGCATGGATAAGGTGAATAGTCAAGGTCTTTTTCCCAGTTGGGGGGAAAAGAGTCCAAAACTCAAGGACATACATTTAAGGTGAGAGGGGAAAGATTCAAAAGGGACTAAGGGGCAACTTTGTGATACAGAGGGGGGTGCATGAATGGAATGAACTGCCAGAGGAAGTGGTGGAAGCTGGTACAATTACAACATTTAAAAGGCATCTGGATGGGTACATGAATAGAAAGAGTTTAGAAGAATATGCATCAAATTGCTGGCAAATGGGACAATATTAACTTAGGATATCTGGTCAGCATGGACAAGTTGGACCGAATGGTATATTTCCATGCTGTGCATCTTTATGACTCTTATGATTCTACATGGCGGAGCCCATGGATTGAGAAAGTGCAATCAAAGAAGCCATGTCATGCTGCTGAATGCACCTTTTCTAAGACACATATTGCTGCCACTGTACATTGGTGGAGGGATGCCAAAGTGGTGAACGTTCTGCTTTATCCTGGATGATGTCAAGCTTCTTGAGGGCTGTTGAAGCTGCACTCATTCAGGCAAGTGGACAATCTTCATTCCTGGCTTGTACCTTGTAGTGTACAGCTTTGGTGAGGCAGGAAGTGAGTAACTTGCTGCAGAACTCCCAGTCACTGGCCTGCTCCTGAAGTCACACGTAGCCGCATGCTGCCATTGTTTACATATAGTTTCTGGTCAATAGTAACCCTCACAATGTTCTAAAGATGGGAAATTCAGTGACGTTAATGTTAGTGAATGTCAAGGAGACCTGGCAGAGTCACAATTGTTGAAGATGGTCATTGCCAAGCACATGTATAACATAAATGTTAACATTAGTAACCCAAAGCTATTTAAGGACAAGCATTGCTTCAGTATCAAAGGAGTCATAAGTGGTACTGAACAGTGTGCAATCATCAGTGAGCGCACCCTTTCTGACCCTAAGATGGAGGGAAGGCCATTGATGAAGCAGCTAAGATGGTTGAGCCTAGGACACCAGCCTGGGGAACTCTTACAGGCATGTCCCACAACTGAGATGACTGGTCTCCAACTCAAGACCAACTACCTTCCTTTCTACTCAGAATGCCTCCAACCAGCTCTCTTCCACCTCAATTCTCATTGATTTCAATTTTTGCTCTTGGTGGTACTAGGTCAAGTACTGCCTTGATGTTAAGTACAGGAACTTTAACCTCACATCTGGGTTTCATATTTAGAACAAGTACAACATATGTTCTGGAACAGAGTGGCCTAGTGAACCTGGCTGAACAATGGTGAACAGGTTACTCCTGTGTAACAGTGTCATGGTGTCAACAACACCTTCCTTCACTTTGCTGAACACTGAGAGAAAACAGATGGGAGGTTAAGTCAGCAGACTGGATTTGTCCTGCTTTCTACAAATAGGACATACTTGGACAATTTTCCACATTATCAGGTAGATGCCAATGTTGCAGCTGCACAGGAACAGATTGGAGAACAAATCTTTTTGTAATAAAGCCAGGATATCAACAGCTTGGCAAACAGAATACAAAGAAGTGCATCCTTTGGACTATCTTATCATTTATGAAATATCTGGTTCCTGAAAGACAGAGATTATCAAACAAATAATGCTGATACAACATACAGTTGTTACATGGCCTATTACCTTCGATCAGTGACTAATGTCCTATTTAACAAACAAAGAGAATGTAGGACATATTCACCAGGTCCAGAATAACTCTTCTTCAGAACTGTTTCTCTCTTCACAGATGCTGCAATACCTGATGAATTTCTTCAGCATTTTGTGTTTGTTTCAGGTTTCCAGCATCCGCATTATTATGCTTGCATTCCTGGCTAATAACAGTGACTGAGACCAAATGTATACGTGGGACATCTTATAAACCTCAGCTTAAAAATAATACTAATTAAGAGACCTATTCTACCTCAAGATTGCCAACAGAATCTTATAATTACTGAACAATAACTGAATCGTTGCGATTATCATTCAGTATGTGTTTTTTTTGCAAAGCTCTGATTTCCAACTTCCGAAATTTAGCAGAATTCCAGTTCAGGATACAGGATTCAAGATACATTGTGTGATGTCAAAGAGCTGGCTATGACAAATGGCATTTTGAATGGCAGAGCAGTTCCAAGGGGCTGAATGGCCTTCTGCATTCCCAAGTAAAGGCAAGCATTTTCACTACTGTAGGATCTACCTACCGTGCCGCAGGATTCTGGCCCCCCTCGGAAGAGAGTACAAGCCATTCGAACAACCTCCGCTTCCATCTTCCTCACACCAGGGAAGATGTCCGGATGTAGTGGGTTACTCCAAGCAAAGTCTCCATAAACCTTAAAACAAAATGTAACTGCGTTAGCAGATCTCATAATTCCTAATTAAGTTACCAAAATATTTACAGCAGAGAAACAGCCTGTTTGACCCAATACGCCCATGCTGTATATTTCAGACTTGCCTTCACCTACCCTATTCAACTCAATGCATCGCCATATTCCTTTCTCCCTTAATTCCTTCCCCTTTGAATCCATAAAATACTTGAGAACACAAGGGAGAACATCCTTCTTTTCCCAATCGTGTCATGGGAGCTTTTGCAATCCCCTGTGAGCACAAACTCAGAAGCAAAGATTATCTGATCATTTATCTCATTGCTTTCTGAAGAAGATTCCTACATACAAGTTGGTTACCACATTTCTCTATACTGATGAGCAGTAACTATCCATCCAAAATATTTCATCAGCTCTGAAACACTTCAGGATATCCTTCCCAACTCAAGGTTCTGTTGTTTGACTGTCGCAGTATGGCTGCACTCCTTGACAACGTCATTATCACTCCTGCGCTAGTCTTCCATCTCCTCTTCCTATCTCTGATCTTTGTGTTGTCTCAGAGTTTAAAATCAATAGCAAGAGATTTGACTGAGGTCAAGAATCCATCAAATTTTTACTTGCTTTTTTAATATAATTGAGGCTATTAGGTTAATTCATAGACAATTAGAGTCAATCACATTTTCATTGTTTGGAGCCACATTTAGGCCAAGAAATCCATTGTAGCAAAAATGTAGAATCTATTATTAAGGAAGTTATAGCAGGGTTATAGCAAATTATTACTGCAATTAGGCAGATTCAACATAGTTCAACAAAAGGGAAATCATGCTTGACTAATTGATTAAGAGTTCTTTGAGGAAGGAATAAGTAATACAGTTAAAAGCAAACTTCTACATGTGGTATACTTGGATTTCCAAAGGCATTTAACAAGGTTCCACATCAAAGGTTATCAAACAAACTAAGGGCTCTTTGTGTCTACTGTAACATATGAACATGGATACAGATCTGGTTGGTCAACAGAGAATCCCAGCAGTGCGGCAAGAGGCCATGTGGCCCATTAAATCTGCATCGATCTTCTGAACAGCATCCCATCCAGACTCCGACCCACACCCTTCCACCCCCCCCCCCCCCCCCACCTTTCCCCATAACTCCACATTGCCCATGGCTAATCCACCTAACCTGCACATTCCTAAACACTAGGGGCAATTTAACATGGCCAAATACCTAATCTGCTCATCTTTGGAGAGTGGAAGGAAACTAGAGCACTTGGAAAACAGGAAGGATGGAGAGAATGTGTAAATTCCACAGACAGTCACCATTGGCTGGAACTGAACCCACGTCCCTGATACAGTGAGGCAGTAGTGCTAACTACAGAGTCACCATGCCACCCCAAGGAAGCAAACAGGAAGCAAGATGGATCATTCTTAGGCTGGCTAGCTGTAACTACAAGGATCAATTCTGGAGCATTAACTATTTACAATCTATTATAATGAAAGGGACTAAATGCAAGGTTGTTAACTTTGATGATAACACAAAATAAGTAGGAGAGTAACTGTGAGGAGGACAAAGAATTTGCAAAGTGATTTTGATAGGTTAGGTCAGGGACAAAAAAAAACTGGCATATGGTTAAAATGTGGGAATTACAAACTTGCCCACTTAGCAAGAACAGTAGAAAGACAATATGCAATATAATTGGAGAGAAAGATTGTAGGGCTCTGCAGTACAGAGCAATCTGAGTGCACGGAAACATGCATGCAAAATTTAGATGATTCAAGTACAGCAAATGACTAGGAAGGCAAATTAAACATCATCATTTATTGCAATGGGAATGGAATACAAATTATGCCAGAATTGTACAGGGCATTTGCAACACCATGTTTAGAATACTGCGTACCATTCTGGTCTCTTTATTTAACAAAGGAAACAATTACATTAGAGGGTCAAGTTAGAGACGTTTACTTGACTGATATCAGTGATGAAGGAGTTATCTTTTGAGAAAAGGTTGAACAGATTGGGGTTTAGAAGAACATGAGGTGGTGTTACTGAAACGTACAAGCCCCTGAGGGTGAATGCTGACAGGATGTTTCTCCTTATGGGGGAAGACGAGAATTAAGGGCACACTTTAAAAGTAAGGGTCTACCATTTAAGATGTAGATGATAAGAAATAATTTATCTCAGAGGGTCGTGAAGTCTGTGGAATTCTCTTCACTCAGACAGCAGTGCGGCTGGATCATTAAACATTTTTAAGATTAAGTCTTGACTGAAAAGGTAGTCAAAGATTACAGGGGTTAGACAGCAAAGTGGATTTGAGACATTCAGATCGGTCATTATCTTATCAAATGAAGCATGCTGAGGGGCCAAATGGTCTATTCCTGCTCCTAATTTATGTGTTTATATGTAAGAAGGCAGCACAGTAGATCTCCTTTCTGAAAGCACAGTCAACAATCAACCAACACTTGGATAAGTACATGAATAGGTTTGGAGGAATATGGACCAAATGCAGACAGATGGGACTGGTTTTGTTTGAGAAAGCGATCGATGTGGAATACATGGACCAAATGTTTCACGTTGTATGGATATTTGACCTTCAAGGTCACTTTTACTGGTAGCAGCTTGTTAACTTCCAGATTTATTTCTTTTAAACAACTCAAATTAAAATTCCATAGAGGGATTTAAAGTCATGTCCTTCAAATTACAAGCCTAGTCATATAACCACTACACCACAGTGCTCATTTATAATGAGTAAGGAGTGTATGCTTAATTAGAACTCTGTGAACTTAAACTGAAACTGTGCAATTGAAAAACATCTCCTGGACTATTTTGTTAATATTTCTTTTGTACTCTGGTACTGATAAATAATAACACTAACAGAAACTATATTTATGTTTTTCTCTGACTTCTAATTAATGATGTCCACTATGTTCCTTATTTTTGATCATGAAGAGAGATTGTCCAATCAATTTGTATCCAATGGGCAATTCAAGGTAAATGTTCTTTCACTCAATAGGAGTAGACTGTCAACAGGCATTGAGTGACTCATGACAAACTAAGCAGAATAGAGTGAAACAAAAAAAATGGGTGCTCTTGAGACCATCAAATAAAGTTAAACATTTTTGGATCTGGTGATCTGTTACAGCCAAGTCTCCAACGAAATATCAAACTCGTCTTTCTTCTCAGAAACAAAAAACTCTAAGATAAGTTAACCCAAGGTAACAAGGTGTTCTGGAAACTAAAGTAAGCACTCTCAGATGACGGTGCATGCTTGACACTTCAACACCAAGGGGCTGCAACATTCTAAAAGATGTTGATGCTTCAAGGGCAGCTTTGAATTGAGACCTCACGCATCGTTTCAGTTCCTCGATCTCATTGCTGCTCATGGGGCTTGCTGTGCACAAATCAGCAGTTGTGCTGCAGAGCAGCAACTACACTGCAAGAATGATTCAGCAGCTGTGAAATATTTTCAGATGTCCTGAGGATGTGAAAGGTGACACTGAACCACAATGTTACTCTCAGATCATTACTGAAACTAAATATTGGGAGTTTATTATTAAAATGACTCCAAGTTCCTCTGTATGATTGACTATGTGTTAGAGTCTGGAATGCATACCAGGATTGAGAGGCATTGTACACAAAATGGTCATAAGATCATAAGAAATCAAAACATTGCAGACCACTCAGCCCATTGAGCCTACTTCACTAATTAGTAAGGCCAAGGCTGATTGCCTTAACTCCACTTTACTACCAGTGCCACTGAAAGCTTGACTCAATCACTGATCAAGAGTCTGACTAACTCAGCAGTGAATAAATTAAAATAAACTGAGAAAAGAAATTTCACTTCAACTCAATTTTAAACAGGACAGACTTATTTTTAAACTACATCCCCTAGTTGGACACAGGTTTGACAGGTTGGTTCTGTTTCCATTGAAGGTTAGAAGAATGAGAGGCGATCATATTAAAACATACAAGACCCTGAGGGAACGTGTCAGGCTGGTGTTGAAAGGAGGTTTCTACTAGAGGGAGAGACTAGAACTATGGGACACAGTTCAAAAATAAGAGGTCTCCCATTTCTGATAGGAACGAGGAGGAGTGGTGAGTCTGTGGACCGCTTCCCCATTGAACAGCCCAGGCAGAGGTAGATCAATTCTTGATTAACAAAGGGAAATCAGGTCACCCATGACCTTCTTGAATTTCACAGCAAGCTCGAGGGCCTGAGTGGACTACTCCTGGTCATACATCCATGGTTCTACAAAATATCCTTACAAACTCCACACTGTCAAACCCTCTCAATCACTCATGTTGCAATATCTCACCTTTCACCTTCTAAACTCCAATGTATGCATGCCCAATCTTTCCTCATAAGATGAAGCTTTCTTCCCAGGAATCAGGTGACTGAACATTCCCTGAAATGTTCCGTGAGCATCTCATCAATGTTCTGCTAATAATGGCAACATCATTGCTGCTGCTACAAAAGATTCTCTGCGGTATAGAGATTCTTGTCAATTGCAGGCTGCCAATGTTATGCTAACATTGACCACTTGAAGGAATAGTGATCTGGTCAACCAAAAAGGAAACTTTGGGAGTGCTTTAAAAAAAGTTGCTGGCTTTGAGCCAGTAAAGTGAGAATTGCTGTAGCTTATAAACAATTGTTCTGTTGTTATTATGTCACATTAAGACACTTCTTACCTTCACCATCAGCTTTGTGAGCTGTTCCTCACCACTATACACTGTCCCAGAGACTTGCCCTTTCTCCCAATGTACCTCTCCTACAAAATACAAAATGCAGTTTGAGCAAGTGAACGCTTTGTTGGTCACTGCAGCTTTCTCACCCAAGATTAGATAACACTTAATTGCAGAACAAGCGACTCACTGCATGAGCCTGCTGAGGTGAAGCAGCATAAAGCTTGTCGCAATTCTGAGTGACTGCAGATCAATCCAGTGGCTTTGATAATGGAAAACGGTGAAATAGCACCTGTGTACTAAAGGACAATGTTTAATCAAACATAACACTAAATATTCAACATGAAGAATGAAGAATTTCCACCATGGACAAGCCTAAACACAAAATGGGGTAAATTTTGCTTCAATACATTCACAGGATTAGAGTGCCGTCGGAATTACCAGAAGACCAGTATTTACTGTCCCATCCCTCACTGCTCTTGAAAGTGGTGGTGAGCCATACTCTTGAATACAACTGAGTATCTCATTAGAGCAACTAAGAGGCAAATTCTGTACGGCTGGAGTCACATACAGACGAGACGAAGTAAGATCAGCAGATTTCCTCCCTAAAAGGACATTAGTCAATCAAATAGTTTATATTACAATCCAGTCACTTCAAGGCTGCAATTATTGAGACTAGCATTTTTTTAAATATCCTAGATATATTTAATTAATGAAATGCAAGCTCCTAAGTACCCCAGAAGTCAAGTCTGCATCATTACTCTAAGCCTCCTTGCCACTTATCCAGTTACTCCTTGTAACTGTAATGCTGCTGCCATCCCCAGGTGCTGAAGCCTGAAACACATATCCCCGCCATCCCAAATGAATATTACAATCTATTTTGTTTGTGATGAGGAGCTTCAGAGTGAGAAACAGGATGTAAGAAAGCAATGCAGAAATGAGGGAGGTACTGCACAAAAACAAAATGCATCTGTATAGTGCCTTTAACATAACTAAAACACTCAAAGTTGCTTTGTCGGAGAAGACTTCACTGGACAAGATTGAGAAGCAAGACACACAAAGGGATATTAGGTTTCGAAGGTCTTAAGGAGCAGAAAGAAATAGAGAGATTTGGAGGTTTGATTCCAGAACTTAGGAAGGAGGCAGCTGAAAATACACTGACAATAGTGAAGGATGAACCTTACAGGCACCAAGAGACTAGGACTGAAGTCCACTACATATATGTCAGCAGAAACCTCCAGCACAATTTTTATGTATACAAGATATAGAAGACAATTTAATTCACTGGTTGGGAAGAGTAAAAAAATAAGAATGATGAAAAGCTTTCAAAATACAATATTATTAATTTACCCATTGTGCTGTAGTCTTTAAGCTTTAACAGCAGCTCAGACTCTGCCAAGCCCTGTGCAGGCAGGGACGTAATGTATGTCGTTCCATCCTTAAGTGTTAAGACGCTTGTAGAAAGGTCATCCAGTGCCTTGTTAAGTTGTTTCTGTACCTGTTGATGGGAGTGTGTCAGAAGAATGAAACCCATGCCAATATTCAAGTTATTGCATCAAGAGCACAATACACTTCACCAGATGTGCCACTACTAACCTGGAGCCCTGCACCCATCTGATATTTAGCTTGAGCTGACCAGCTTATGAGAAATGAAGTTCTTAGGGTGGATTAGTTTATGATTTGCTTTTTTTTTAAAAAAAAAAATTTCTTTTAACCGAATCAATTGAGTTCAAACGACTGAGGTTATTTGTAAGTTTTTTCAAAACACAATATAATGCAGCTCCGGGTGTTTTTCGTTTCTTTTGAAATCACTCTGCAATGATGAAGCATTTGTGAATTTAAAAACATTAATCAGTACGAAGTATTTCCTGGCCTAATTCAGAATCCAGCCAGAGATCAGATCCTAACTCTGTGCCTAATACAGACTTGGACACACTCCAAGTGTGAAACTAGAGAGCTACAGCACAGAGTGAAGTCCAGAGGCACAGAAATGCGGATATGAAAACCAGCCAAAGCCACACTGCACTCTGCCCAACTTCAACAGACGCTTTAGAATCAGCTACATTGGTGAGGTGGATAATGATCTTTTGTTTCCCTTTTTTAAAAATACAATCATGATGCTGTCACAGCTATTGATCACAGGCAAATAAAAGTAAAATCCTTTGTATGATCCAATAGCAAAAGTTTTTTTAAAATGGATTTGTCCCTTAATTTACAGTACACAATCAAATCAGTACCCAGCATCAAAACACAGGACAAACACACAAACATTATTTTACATAGAGAACTGGAAGATGGATTTTTTTACCACAGGAAGTTTTTGTAGTACAGTACAGAACATTGCATCTAGCAAAGAAAGAAACATTTGCAGTGACTGAAGATGGAGGCCTGAGGGTAGAGGTTAGAATCGTGGAGCTAGTTTAGAAGTTCAAATTTGCCAACAAGTCTTCCATTGTGCTGGTAAGTGAAGTTATTCAAATCATTGCAAGCACACAAAGTGGAAAAGCCACACTGGTGACAATTGAAAGATAAGGGTTCAGGTAAAGGAAACTTCACTGCCTGTTGAGTAAATACTGTGTACTCTGCAAGTAGGCACTGAGCCTGCTTCTGGCTGTATAGAGATCAGTCTGGTTCAAGGTATCATGGATATTAATCCACGTCACAGGAGGAATTTTCCAGTGCATTTCTCCCCAAATCCTGAGGCTTTGTTAATTTGTATTCTCTCGTCCCCCAAGAGATCACACAGTGGTTGGGAGTCTCCATATAATGGCAAGGTTTGTGAAGAGGAGAAAGTGAGGACTGCAGGTGCTGGAGATCAGAGCTGAAAATGTGTTGCTGGAAAAGCGCAGCAGGTCAGGCAGCATCCCCTTCTTTGCTGAAGAAGGGCTCATGCCCGAAACGTCGATTCTCCTGCTCCTTGGATGCTGCCTGACCTGCTGCGCTTTTCCAGCAACACATTTTCAGCCAAGGTTTTTGAAGGTTTGTTGAAGGAACCCCATCCAGGAGAAAGATATAAATAGAAAGCAGGAGACAACAGCTTCGCTTCACTTGGAGGTCGCCACTGATGATGTTACCTAGCCAGGTAATGAAACGTCTGGATATCAAACCTACAGCTCAGTGAGCAAACCTACACCCTAAATCTCCATATAATGATGTACAAAGATACCACAGGGAAAGGTTGATTGGCCTCTGGGTCTTTTCCAATTCATCATTACTTGCATGTCTGTTGCTGTTATTCCACCTCTGCACCTCACACTCTTAAAGCATCCAATAAAAAAATACGCAATAAACCAGTTTGGAGAGTAGTTCTTCATTCACTCTTCCTAATCAGCTTTATATTTCCATGACCTAAATTAAGTTTAAGGAGCACAAGTTTACAAGTGACACAAACATTGGGAACACAGTAAGTGGTGAGTGGGATCGTAACAGCGTTCAAGAGGGCAATTTCGAAGGAATAAACTTTGAGAGGAACAACATGTAGAGGTAGTATAAACTAAATTATACTATTTTGAGAGAGGTAATAGAGAGACCTGGGGTTACACCTTCATAAATCCTTGTTGGAGGTAGGGCAAGCTGGTGAGGTAAATGAAGTATACAGGAAAGAGGACGTTGCAAAAAAAAGGACGTTGCAACAATGAGAAACCATCGCACACTACTAGCTATCCCTCAACTAGTGTGTCAAATTCTAGATGTTACACTTTAGGAGAAACGTCAAGGTCGTGAAGAGAATTGGAAACAATCCAACAGAGGAATTCAAAAGTACTTGGAGGTCTGACACAGTAAATAGGGAAAAACTATTTCCCATGACAAATGGATCAATAATCTGAGGTTACGCATTTAAAATAATTGCTAAAAAAGAACTGGAGGAGAAACGAAGAAATACTTCTTCACAGATCCTTTGAAAGAGTGGGAGGAATTGAAGACAAATTAACATTTGAAGGAGGAAACTCATTTGCAGGACTACAGGGAAAAAAAAAGAAACTAAATTGGATAGTTCTTTACAAGAGCCAACACAGGCAAAATATTCAGACAGCCTCCTCTGCGTGACACAATTAGTGATCAAATGCACAATATGCAGTATAATAACAACCTCTGACAAAGTTGACAATTAGAATCTGAAAACTAGGATGGGCAAAGTTTTTTTTTAATGTATTGGTTCATGGAATGTGGGCATCAAGATAGAGTCAGTACTTTAATTGTCGCATCCCTAATTACCCATGTGGGAGTTAAGCGTCAACGGCATTGCTGCGTGGTCTGGAATTACAAAAGTGTAACTAGGGAGAGAATAGGGCCCCTCAAAGATCAACAAGTCGGTCTTTGTGTGGAGCCACAGAAAATGGGGGAGATACTAAATGAATATTTTGCATCAGTATTTACTGTGGAAAAGGATATGGAAGATATAGACTGTCGGGAAATAGATGGTGACATCTTGCAAAATGTCCAGATTACAGAGGAGGAAGTGCTGGATGTCTTGAAACAGTTAAAGGTAGATACATTCCCAGGACCTGATCAGGTGTACCCGAGAACTTTCTGGGAAGCTAGAGAAGTGATTGCTGGGCCTCTTGCTGAGATATTTGTATCATCGATAGTCACAGGTGAGGTGCCGGAAGACTGGGGGTTGGCAAACGTGGTGCCACTGTTTAAGAAGGGCGGTAAAGACAAGCCAGGGAACTATAGACCGCTGAGCCTGACCTCAGTGGTGGGCAAGTTGTTGGAGGGAATCCTGAGGGACAGGATGTACATGTATTTGGAAAGGCATGGATTGATTAGGGATAGTCAACATGGCTTTGTGCATGGGAAATCATGTCTTACAAACTTGATTGAGTTTTTTGAAGAAGTAACAAAGAAGATTGATGAGGGCAGAGCAGTAGATGTGAACTATATGGACTTCAGTAAGGCGTTCGACAAGGTTCCCCATGGGAGACTGATTAGCAAGGTTAGATCTCATGGAATACAGGGAGAACTAGCCATTTGGATACAGAACTGGCTCAAAGGTAGAAGACAGAGGATGGTGGTGGAGGTTTGTTTTTCAGACTGGAGGCCTATGACCAGTGGAGTGCCACAAGGATTGGTGCTGGGCCCACTACTTTTTGTCATTTACATAAATGATTTGGATAGATAGATTTGGATAGAGGTGGGCTGAGAGGTCTCAGGTTCAGGTCTCATTCCATAGACTGGAGCAGACAAAATGAAGGCTAACTCTCCTTGTTCAGTGCTGAGAATGTTGCATTGTCAGAATCCATCCTTTCATATGAGACATGAACCCAAAAGCCTCTTCTGTCCTCTTAAGTGGGCACACAAATTTAAATTAAGGTTCTCCCCAGTGGCCGGGTTAATATTTATCCCTCAATAAACACCACTAAAACAAAAGTTAATGATCATTGCCTCGTTGTTGTTTGTGGGACTTCACTTAGAACAAATTTGTGACTTTGTTTTACTATTTTAAAAGTACTTAATTACTGTAAAATGCTCTGGTGTGGCCCAAGGTTGAAAACAGCAACAGCATGATACGAAAGCTAGTCTGTCTTTCTTTCTTATTAATCTCAGATCAAGACATCCTACAATGGTCTCCTATAGATCTAAATGAAACAGGGGAAATGGTCAGGGATCCAGCAAATGATGTTTTCAGCAGGGGGATAGGTATTGAAAGGGAAATTATAAAAGTCATCCTTCTGTGTTCAATTGTAAGAAACTCTCTCAAACTCTTATTAATTGCAGATAAATAGTAACTTGCTAAACAGGACAGAATACTTACTGCAGCAGCCAGAAATGGCAGTTTTCTTACAATTTTGAAAAAGAACTTTTTAAGTCTTGAGGGAATACCTGTGGAAAGATTTGTAAAATTTTCAAATGTCAGAAGTTAGAAAACAAAGACAAAACACAATTGTGAGTGGTTCAGAGATAGCGGAGACATTGTTTTAGGTGAACCTGCAGATCTTCTGTGGGATGATCTGCAGTGCGAAACCCAACAGTAATGCTTAATCAATCCATGCTCAAACACAAACAGATCAACCTGTACACTGACACTGCTCCCAAGGCAAGCCAAAGAAACAAGTCTTGTATATTGGTGTGTTCCTTCCATAAACTCCACATGACCAAAATGCATAAAGACTTTGTAATAAGCGCTCAATTGTCAATCAGTAACATACATGCCTCCAAGACTGAATGATGGGGGCTTCTGAAGAAGAATCATATTGAACTCGAAATGTTCACTCTTTTTCTCTCTCCTGCTGCATTTCCCCAGCATTTACTGTTTTTATTTCAGATTGCTACCACCAGCAATATTTTCCTTTTAACCTCAAACTTACTTTGCTGTTGGAATAGAAATCCATAGAGCCACACTCCCAGCAGAGTGGTCACAGCAGTGATGGCGATGATCTGCCAGGGCTCCAGGCCTTGGCAATGTGCATTAACGTACTTCTTTCCCTTTCCCAGATACAGCCATATTGTCTCTTTGTACACATCCAGTGTTTCCTGCAAGAAGAAAAAGAAACAACATTAGCAAATGCATTGTAAATTCATTTTTCACCCCGAGTCTGGCTTTGGTGGACAGGCCTCAATATGAAGAAGGTAGATATGTTTCTCAACTCCACCCACCCATGGTTGCTCTACATAGCTTGCTGTTTCACTGAACAAAAATTCCCTCCTCTCAGTCTTGAAAGCACCAGCTGACCCCCAGCTTCCCAGTCCCGAGTGGTAAAATATGAACTTTCTGATCTTGTCCCACACTGTCGAAGTTCTTCCGTCAAAGGAAGCAAGATCGTCTGTCTCTACTCTGTTGAATCGCTTTACAAGTACAGTGTCCTAAACCTGACTGTCTGAAAGCCAAAATTGCCCAAAAACCATGTTAAATTTCTTTAACAGCGTAAGTGAACTGTCTTGCAGGTAGTTCTCAGCGATAAATTATTTATGTCTTTAACCATTGCAACAGCAAATCAAAGGACAGCAAGCAGTCCAAGACAAAACTTGTGGTCAGCAAGACGATGCCTTCCTTTGATCTCACAAATTAACGTTGATGCAGCAAATTTCTGAGCTATGGAAGGAATCAGCTGTGGATTTAAAGCACTTTCATAATTCAGAGCATGAAGTTCCAGAAAACATTTCACAAGTATTAGCTCCAAAGACAAAACTGCTGAGAAATATTCTGAACACTTTGCATGTGACATACAATAAAACAAAACAATGCAGTCCTTGCTTAGAGAAAGCAAATCTAACTATTACAATCAAACAGCTAAAACCACCCCATCACAACATCCAGGAAAATCTGAAATCAGGCAAGACTCTCAGTCCTGAGGTGTGGCACATGTACTGTTTCTGAAAGAGTCAACGTTGAAACTGCATTAGCTCCAACCAATCTGTCTTTGGGCAAGGGCAGGAGTTCTACACTGCCCTTCATCGGGAGCAGATGTACTTTGTACAACTCCGGAGAGTTCTAGTAAACATGCCTGACCAGTAATTTATGTTGTACTTATAAGAGTCATGCAATAAACTATCCTGTTAGCTAATGTATACTGCTTAAAATTACCAACGTCTATCTCTGCCAATGCTAACTAGACAAACCCCTGACACAATACAGACAAAAGAAGGATTAGTAACAGTGAATACCTCAACCACCCCTGCCCAGTATCACAGTCTGGCAATGAGGGCAAAAACTATGTAAAGGTGTCAGATTATGTTAAGTAGAATGATGAGATATCCTCTCCCTTTTATGTATTTCCAAACAAGCTATCAAATAGTCATCCTTTGTCCACATTTTCAACCAAGCTTTCGTTATGAACCAACACAACTGTTCCAATGCTTCCCCACCAGCCTCACACACTGAATCTAAGCAAAACCCTGCCGCCTGCATCCCAGCTCCAATTAAGTCTTGTTCATCCATTATTTATGTAATGACTGACCCACGGTTGCTCTCAGTCTGACAATATCATCACTTAGTAAATAAATTTCATACTCGCTGTCAAATTGCTCCAAGGTCTCACATTTCCCTGTTTCTGTAATCGCAATACACAACCTTCCAAGATATTAATCCTTCTCTATTTCTGGCTATTTGTGCATCCCTGATTTTAATCAGTACACCACTGAAGGCCATTTCTTAAAAATATTCATTCGTGGGATGTGAGGGATGTAAGCATTGTTGCAAAGTCAGCATTTATCGGTAAGTTTGAGGATGACAAAATTAGGTGAGAAGGCGAGTAGTGAGGATGATATAAAAAGTGTGTGTATGGGGATAAAGACAGGTTACGGGAGTGTGCAAAAGCTTAGCAGGTGGAACATACTGTGGGAAAACAGGAGGGTGCGCATTACGGCAGGAATAACAGAGAAACTGGATATTATTTAACTGCAGAAAGCAGCAGCAGAGAGATTTGGAGGGCCTCATGCAAGCATTCATTCAGCAGTTAACAGGGAAAGCAAATGGCTTTTATTTCAAAGGGAATGGAGTATAAAAAGGAGATCTTGCTAAAATTATTCAAAGCAGCCAGTCAGACCACATCTAAAATACTGTGAAAAGTTTTGGTCTTCTTAGCTAAGGAAAGATGTACTGGCATTGAAGGCAATCCAGAAACGTTTTACTAGATTAATCCCTAGCAGAAAGGGATTTCGTTAAGAGGAAGGGTTGAGTTAAGTTAGGCCTGTACCTTAGAAGATTAAGAGGTGACTTTATTGAAATATGCAAGATTTTCTCGAGGGCTTGTTAAGAGTAGATGTTAACAGATTATTTCCCCTTGTGAGTGTGTCTGGGACCAGAGGTCATAATTTCAGAGTAAGGGATCATCCGTTTCAGACAGAGATGAGGAGGCATTTATTCTCTCACAGGATAGTTAGTCTCTGGAATTCTTGACCGCTGAGGGCTGCCAAGGCTTGGTCAAGAAGTATATTCAAGGCAGATAGATAAATTTTTAATCAGTAAAGGGATCAAGGGTTATGGGGAAAGAACAGGAAAGTGAATTTGAGTTAACAGATTATCCATGAATTTATTAAGTAAGAGCGCAGGCCTACATCTGTTTCCATGTCTTACAGTCTAAGATAACCATGGATTCTTAAGTAGGAGAAACTGAGGATTGCAGATGCTGGAGATCAAAGTCAACAAGTGTGGTGCTGGAAAAGCACAGCAGGCCAGGCATCAGCTGAGGAGCAGAACTGATGTTTCGTGCATAAGCCCTTCATCAGGAATTCCTGACAAAGGGCTTACGCCTGAAACATTGATTGCCCTGCTCCTTGGATGCTGCCTGGCCTGCCGTGCTTTTCCAGTGCTACACTTTTCAACTTTGGACTCTAAGAACCCCAGTTTGCACAAACCAGAAGTCGTTTCCAAACCGTACAGCTTTAAGGTTCTCAGAGTCGTACTGCATGGAAGCAATCCTTTCAGTGCAACCAGTCCATGCTGACCATATTCCAACTAAAGTAGTCCTCTGTGCCTGCATTCGGCCCATATCCCTCCAAACCTTGTCAAATCATGAATTTATCCAAATATCTTTTAAATATAGTAACTATACCTGCATCCAGCACTTCCTCTGGAAGTCATTCCACACATGAACCACCCTGTGTGTTAAAAAACGTTGCCCCTTGTGTCCTTTTTAAAATCTTTCTCCTCTCACTTTAAAAATATGTCCCCTAGTTTTGAATTTCCCCACCCCAGGGAAAAGACCGTTGTCATTCACCTTATCTATGCCCCTCATGATTTGATAAATCTCAACAGGGTCATCTCACAATCTCCTATATACTCCAGTGAAAAACGCCCCAGGCTTTCTAGTATATTTTTATATCTCAAACCCTCCGTCCCTAGCAACATCTTTTCTGAGCCCTCTACAGTTTAATAACATCCTTCTTATAACAGGACAAGCAGAACTGAACACAGTAACCCAGAAAAGGCCTCAACAACATCCTGTACAACCTCAACATAACATACCAAATCCTATACTCAAAGGTCCGAGTAATGAAGGAAAACGTGCTAAACACCTTCTTAATCAGCTGCAATACAAATTTCAAAAGGTTACGTCACTGAACCCCTAGGTCTCTCTGTTCTACAATACACCCGGGGCCCTATCACTAATTGTATAAGTCCTGTCCTTGTTTGTATTACCAAAATGAAATATATTACCAAAATGAAATACTTGACCTTTATCCAAATTAAATTCCATCTGCCACTTCTCAGCCCATTGACCCAATTGATCAAGATCTTTTTGTAATCTTAGATAACCTTCTTCACTGTCAACAATACTTCCAAATCTGGTGTCATCCTCTGACCATGCCTTCCACATTCTCATCCAAATCATTTATATAAATGACAAACAAAAGTGGACCCAACACTGCTGGTCAAAGGCCTCCAGTCCGAAAAAACCCTCCACCACCACCACCCTCTGTCTCCTACCATAAAGCTAATTTCGAATGCAATTGGTAAGTTCACTCTGAATCCATGTGATCTAACTTTACTAATTAGTCTACAATGCTTATCAAAGACTTTACTGAAGTCCAAGTAAACAATATCTACCACTCTGCCTCCATCAATCTTTTTGGTTACTTCATTAAAAAAATTTAATCAAGTTTGCCAAACACTATTTCCCTCGCAGAAAACCACGCCTCTCCAAACGCATGTAAATCCTATCTTTCAGAATCACCTCCAACAACTTACCCACTGATGTCAAACTCACAGGTCTACAGTTTCCAGGCTTCTCTTTACAGCCTTTCTTAAACAATGGCACAACATCAGCCACCCTCCAGGCCTCCAGTACTTCACCCATGTTTACAGATGATACAAATGCATTTCCTCCCTAACTTTCCACAATGGCCACGGATACACTTGATTAGGTCCTGGAGATTTATCTACCTTTATGTTTTCTAAGACCTCCAGCAGTTCCTCTTCTGCAATGTGAACGGAGTTGTCCAGCCTCCGTTTCTTTCTCAACAGTAAAAACTGACATGAAATATTCATTTAATATCTCTTCCATCTCCTGAGGTTCAATACAAAAGGGATCAAAGGTTACAGGGAGAAAGTAGGAGAAGGGGTTGAGAAACTTATCGGCCATGATTGAATGGCAGAGCAGACTCAATGGGCTGAATGGCCTAATTTCTGTTCCTATGTCTTGTGAACCTCATTCATCTTTAAGGGGTCCTGGTCTCTTGCTCTCAATGTATTTGTAGAATCTTTTTGGATAAACTTTAATCATATCTGCCAAGGCTATACCATAAACTCTCTTTGCTTTCCAGATTTCCTTCAGAATGCCCCTACACTTTTTATACATTTCAAATTCTCAGAAAAAAAAATGTAAAGAACAAAATGAGCATGCTGGACATTGAAGTGATAAGTCAGAGATGTGCGTGGCAAGATATCCAATTAAATGTGAAAACAAGGGCAAGAATGTACAAGTTAATTAAAAATATTCCCTAAATATCAACATTTGATCTGATGAAAAAAAATGTTCAAATACTTTCTTGCCATGAGACTGCAAGCAGCAAGAGATTGTGGCAACTTGGAGTTGGACATTGATCAAGACAGTGGAAAGTTCAAAAACATCTATAAAACAACACATGCAGTCACTGCAAACCAGTGACGCTTCTTCATTGTGCATTGCACACTATTTATAATGGCCAATATGGCCACATAACCTTTGTAGTCATTGTTCAACACCTAGCAACATACAAATATTACGTGCACACTGCACATTGATCCTGATGATTAGATCAATGCAGCTCTACAATCTTTTTATTGCTAAATAAAAACCCAGTGAAGATGAGAATAACTGATATGAAAACTACACTGTCACTCCACTGACTTAATTTACAGTTGCTTTTGGTTTTTCACAAGTCAGATCACAATCTGCATTAGTTAAGGGAGTGACAGTAAAATACAGTAAAGACACAGTCATAACTCTCTCACATGCAAGATATCAAGTTCACCCTCAAAATATCAGTGTTTCTACTAGAAATGCTACTTAGGTACAACCTGTGACTCAGTGAGTACCCCTTTTGTCTCCACCCCAAAGACTGGTGCATATATTCTTTGCTGACACTTCCAGTGCCAATACCAAAGAGATGCTGCAATGTCAGAGGTGTTGCTTTTCACACAAGATGCTATACTGAGAGCGATGATTTGGAGGTGCCGGTGTTGGACTGGGGTGTACATGGTTAAAAATCAAAACACCAGGTTATAGTCCAGCAGGTTTATTTGGAAGCACCACCTGATGAAGGAGCAGTGCTACGAAAGCTAGTGCTTCCAAATAAACCTGTTGGACTTCTAACCTTATACTGAGGGTAGACAGGATCTCTCAGTCTGACACAAAAGATCCCATAATGCAGATTGAAGAAGATTACAGGAATTATCCCCAGTATTCCAGTCAATATTTATTCCCTAAATCAGCCTAAATCTAAACAGATTCTCTGATGGTTATCACACGGCTGTCTGAGGGAGCTTGCTTACTTCCCAGATGCCAATAATCGCTACATTTCAGTTGTACAGTTATTCAATGCTTTGGGGCCACTCTGAAATTGTGAATGGCAGCTGCTGTCACCTCTTAGAGATTTGGTCAGTGAACACAACTCCATTCTACTGTTTTGCATTCATCAGCCTTTATGTTGTAAAAGGGTCTGAAATCTACGACAAAAGAACTCTCACAATTATACAAAACTGTCAACATGCTCATTCAACATCATCATTTACCTTTCACAGCCCCAGATCCAAATATTCTGTTCGAACGGATTCAACTCCAGTTTGCATTTCTATAGGAGCTCCCTGAGTAGAGATATATGTATCCTCACAGAATGATCAATGGTAAAGGTACATGGGAAGGTAGCAGGAGTATACAGGGGGAAAACAATCACAATCTTGGCTCTATCTATTTGGTAATCTCACTATAAAGTTAATATCCTGCCTCATGTCAGATGACAGCATTTGCTATTTCGCAAAGAAAAAGCATGCTTCCTTGTAAGTGTGACACATACATTTAAAATCTCATTTTCAAAAGTGCAGCAAGCAGCAGTGAAGTGACAGAATTACAAATACAAACTCTATGTAGCATCAGTTCTGATTACTAACAAATGCATGTTACGGTATTTTGTAGGGGAGATCTTGTCCCATAAATCTGATAGAATTTTTTAAGTGACAAAGATGAATAATGATGGTAGGGCAATGGATGTTTGACTTTAGTAAAGGAGGAACAAATTAACTGCAGATACTGGCATCTGTACTGAAAACAAAAAAAAAATGCTGGAAATCACAGCAGATAAAGCAGCATCCGTTTAGAGAGAGAGAGAGAGAGAGAGAGCGCATGATAAGGCTTTGAGTTTAGATGGCTCTTCATCAGAGCTGATGTGACGCACGGAGATGGCAGTATTTACACAATATCAAAATGTAAGAATGTCAGAACAGGTGGGGTGAACTGCCAAACTGGAAAGAACAGATAGTCCCACTGGAGTGGGAGAAGGGGAGAAAGGACATGGTGACAGAGAATGCAACAAGGAAAGCCAAAAGAAAGGGAAGAAAAGAGAGTGAATTCACAATTTGATGGTGCTGAACTCAGTATTAAGTCCAGATGATTGCAAAGTCCTAGTCTGAAGAAGAGATGCTATTCATCCAGTTTGCACTGGAGTTGTCTGAAATGGCAGAGGATGTTTGAATGCGGAGACTGGAGGGATGAAAATTGTGGACAAGGGGGACCTGATCACGCGGCTGTGGTGACAGGAAGGGGCTAAGGCAGAAGCTCAGGTGATATGTCCAATTTCTTCCCTTTGTTTTAGCTTTACTTGTTGCATTGTCTGTCACATGTCCACTCTCCCCTCCCCCAGCTCCAGTGGGACCATCTGTTCTTTTCAGTGTTGCAGCTGAACACATCTGTTTTAACATTCTCACATTCCAATATGGACTTTACTAAAGCATTTGTCAAGGTCCCTCTCACTAGGCTGGTCCAGAAAATTAACTCGCATGGGATCTAGAGTGACTTGGTTAAGTTAGATACAAAATTGCTTGGTCAGAGGGTAATTGTCAGGGAATGTTTTTCTGACTGGACGTTTGTCACTAGTGGTGTTCCGGAAGAACCAGTGCTGGGATCTCTGTTGTTTGTAACATATATAAATGATTTGGATGTAAATGTAGGCAGTCTGATCAGTAAGCTTGCAGATAACATGAAAGATGGAGGAGTTGTGGGTAGTGAGGGAAGTTGTCAAAGGATACGCACAATAGAGATCAGTTGGAAAGTTGGGCAAAGAAATGGCAAATGGAGTTTAAGCTGGACAACTGTGAGGTGATGCATTTTGGGAAGTCAAGTGCACGGTAAATGGCAGGACCCTTAGGAGCATTGATATACCAAGTGATCTTGGAATGCACGTCAATAGCTCCCTTAAAAAGGTAACACAAGTGGATAAGGTGGTAAAGAAGGTATATGGTATACTTGCCTTCATCAGTCAGGACATTGAGTACAAAAGTTGGCAAGTCATGTTGCAGTTATGTAAAATTTTAGTTTGGCCACATTTGGAGTATTATGTGCGATTCTGGTCACCACACTTGTTTTAGATTTAGATTTATATATTTTTATATAAAAATATAGTGAAAACTGTTTCTTCACGTGCAAAACGCAGTGTCACCGTGCTCCAGTGCCATCTTGAAACACTGAATATAATCCGAGATTTTACTGCAATAGAGGTCATCTTTCCCTCTTCGTGTTGTTACCTTCCATGGCTCCTCTGTTCACTGCTTGACATCAACCAGAGTTTCTCTAACAGGTTCCGGGGATTCGGTTACAGACTCTGCCTCCATCATCCCTGCCACTCCGGCAATCGTCGCATCTGAGCTGGAGCTGTGGACCTGGTCTCGTATCCACTGCTCCCCCTCCACGTTACTCCAAACACTGCCGCCAGGGTCCTGGCTCTGGGCACCTCCACCACCAACAATGAAACCTCTGTGAGCTCAACACCAGAGCCAGAGCCGGCCACTGATATGGGGCTGCACAGGGCCTGGACCCTACCAACGAAGACGTCACGGTACTGAACAATGAAAATGTGCAAGGTGATGTGGACATAGCCGGCTCTGCTGCATAGTGGCCTGGCCGGGCCCTGGCTTCAGGAGCAAAACGCTGCCAACCTCACTGCCGCCAAGGTCATGGAGGCCTTGGAGAAGGTGCAAAAGAGGTGTACCAGGATGTTGCCTGGATTGGAGTGGATTAGCTACCGGGAGAGGGAGGACAAACTTGGGATTGCTTTCACTAGAGCGTCAGAGGCTGAGGAACGACCTGATCGCATTGTGATAAGCACGCAAAAGGGTGGATAGTCTGAGTCTTTTCACCAGAGTAGAAATATCTACTAGAGGATATACATTTAAGGTGAGAGGGGAAAAGTTTAAATAAGATGCACAAGGAAGTTTATTTTACACTGGGTGCTGGGTGGGGGAAGCAGCATTTCATAGGGTGTAGCATCTGTTTTTTAACTTCCTGGTCCAGTGACTTGCATGTGCTCCCAACACTTTAAAAAAAGCCAAAGCAAGCACAACAGACTAATATAAACTAGCATAAGTCTAACACTTCTGTAACATTACATCATTTGTACTGGAGTTAGCACAGAAAGGGGCTTTTTTTAAAAGCAAAGCCATCCACTGAAAACAGTGATCTGATAACTCAAAGCAAAAAAAAATTTCAGAAATTTCCCAATCAACTTCCACAATTCTCCCCTACAAACAAAACCAGGCTTTGTTCATGAAAATGTAGACTTGTAAAGTCGGCAAGAACTCTACAATACTATCTTGATTTATTTTGCTAAAGGTTAATACTGAAAAAATAGAGAGAAGATTCATTTTAAGCAAAATGATTACTTATCACAGCATTACACACTACAGGAGGTAACTGAACTCATGGTGCTTGAGTAGATCGAGAAGAGTTTTACAATTGATTGCATTCCTCTGTTCTTTTTCCATTCCCCTACAATTCTTTCCTGGTCAAGTATGTCACCAAATTTCTTTTGAAAGCTCTTATTGAATCACTTCTCGTACCCAGTCAGGCAGCACATTCCACAACAGAAAACTCACTGAGCATAAAAAATACTCCCCACTGGCTCTTTTGCCAAATACTTTAATTTGTGACCTCTATTTATAAGCCCTTCTGAACCTGATAACAGTTTCTCCTTATTTACTCAAACAAAACTCCCACAGATTTCATCCTTCAGAGTATTACTGCAGTTTATAAAAACTAAAATCAAAAGAATGCGAATGGGATTGAGGAGTATCTGTCAAAGGTCACATGCCTAAGAAAAGATATTGTACAAACTGTTCTTGGCCTGGTCATCTCATGCAGTCTTAGTTCCCCTTTTATGCTTCACTACACATTTCACAAAACGAGGGACATCAGAGGAGGGACTGGGATTGGGAAACTGATAAACCATAATGGAATGCAGCTGGCAAATGCAACACAGCAGTGAGAAACACCTGCAAATGGTTTAAAAACATAGTCACTGATG
This sequence comes from Chiloscyllium plagiosum, assembly GCF_004010195.1. NCBI lineage: Eukaryota > Metazoa > Chordata > Chondrichthyes > Orectolobiformes > Hemiscylliidae > Chiloscyllium > Chiloscyllium plagiosum. The sequence continues at coordinate 26,280,525 of NC_057747.1, forward strand.
ACAGAATGGAGATAGGAAGTAGCTGAAAGTAACTGAGTTCAGAAATGAGAACAAAAAATGCTGAAGATCACAGTAGGTCAGCCAGCAACCATGGAGAGAGAACAAGCTAACAAACACATTGATAGCAAACACTTGAGGATGTGATTTTTTTTGTGTTTGTTCATGGGATGCAGGCATCACTGGCTGGGCCAGCATTTATTTCCCATCTGTAATTCACCACCTGCAAGCTTCCATGTTACTTACCATCCTGACATGGAACTCTATCAGGGTCCCTTTAAAGTCACTGGCTCATTATCCTTGAATGCTCTCCCTAACTTGTTTACCGACACCACATGAACTGTAGCAGTTCAAGTCAATACTTCACCATCAGTCTCTCCAAAGCAATTAGGGGTGGTAAGAAATTGTCACCTGCCAGAAACACCCATTTTTCTTGAATAAAAAAAAATTAAGCAATCTTTTCTCAGAACTTATCTCTTCGAGTTACTCAAAACAGGGTCAGGATTCTCGTATCAAAGTACATATGAAGTGAAAATTCAGGACATCAATGACAAGCAATTCTTTTCAAAAAAGTCAAGATGGAAGATTACAAGTATATAGAGCTAGCATCCATGTTAAAATGTATGCAGAAATGGTCAAACCTCACTACAGCTGGCAATTTATAAATTTCAAACAATGACACTTACAATAGTGCACACCGCCCCACACCAATTTATCGTGCCAGCCTGTATTTTGTACAATTCCCTGGAGTGGGGTTTGATCACACAACTCTTCTGATTCAGGTATGGGTGTTACTAACTGAACCACAGCCAACACTTGAACTGAAAGAAGAATGGAGGACATCACAAGGGGCTGTGATAGAATGAATAAGCAGAAGCTATTTCTACTGGCAGGATTGTAAGTAAACAAGAGGGCAAAAATTTTAGTTAATTGGCAATCAACCACAAGAGGGAGGAATACATTTTGTTTTATGCAGAGAATGGTTATGATCTGGAATTTGGTATCTGAAAGGGCAATGGAAACAGATGGAAAGATAACTTTCAAAACAGAAGTGGATAAATAGCTATATATAAATATTTTATAAATGTATATCCACACAGAAGAGGTCACACAGCCACATTTTCCATGTCACACTGAGACCAGAGTCTGGAAGTGATTCCATAAATGCCACAACATGTTTATCAGTGACAGCATCACTGCGTCCTACCAACAAACATGAAACATTCCTCTCTTTAACCCCTGATTTGTTATTCAATTATTTAATTTTGGGATATAAACATCGCAGACAGGAAGAATATCTGTTATCCATCTCTAATTGCCCAGAGATGATGATGCTGAGCTGCCTTCTTGAACCACTGCAGTCCATTTGATGTAGGGACACTCTCAGTGCTATTAAGTTCATGGTTTTTGATACAGTAACACTGAAGGAATGATGATATATTTCCAAATCAGATGGTGAGTGACTTGCAGGGGAACTTGCAGTTGGTGGCAGTCTCATGTTTCAACTGCTCCTGTCCCTCTAGACGTTAGAGTTTGAGAGGTGCTGTCTTAGGATCCTTGGCGAGTTGATGTATTGATTCTTGTAGATGGCACACACTGTGCTGTCAGTGGGGGAGTAAATACTTTGTGACTGGCCATTAAAGTTACATATTATACAAAGATAAAAAATACCACCTCAAATCCTTACTTTTAACAATATGACTCAACAATCTCCCAAACTCAACTTCCAGTAAAATACTGCATTTCAAGAAAATCAGTCGGCTGGTTCCATTGAAATCTACACTCAGAAGGAAGCCATTCAGCCCATTATGGGCCTGCCAGCTATGTGAAAGGAATATCCAACCAAATCCAATTCCCTGATCTCAAAGTCTTGTCAATGTTTCACATGAACATGCCAATTAAGAGCAGAAATAAACAAGAACAGAAATTGCTGAAGTTACTCAGCAGGTTTTGCAGTATCTATGGAGAGAAAGCAGAGTTAACATTTCAAATCCTGTGACTCTTCTTCAGCAGGAGTAGGATTAAGAATAAAAGCAGGGGTAAGCCATTCTTTCCTTCCAGCCTGCTTTGCTATTTAATATGATCATGGCTGATGTGATTGTGCTCTTAACTCCACGTTCCTGCCTTTTCCAATGACCCTCAATTCATTTATCCATCCAAAATCTAACTAACTCAACCTCTAATTCAGTCAACAACCAAACCTCCGCTAGTCTCCATGGAACAGAATTTCAAAGATTAACAATCTTCAGGAACAAATTCTTCCTCATTTCAGTTAAATTGGCAACACTTCATTTTCAAACTAGGATCTTGTCCTGATCCCCTTCTGAGGGGAACATTCTCAGCATTAACCCTATCCTGTCCAGCCTCCTCCAATTCCCTATCTCCCAGCAATAGTCGTGGCAAAGAGGAGGAAACAAGTACAAACCTTTGTTCAATTAACTGAATAACTAAATTAACTGATGCCAGCTCCAGTTATCTGTTACATAACCGGATCAGACTTTAGCTTCAAGCAGATGAAGAAGTGTGAAACCTAATCTTGTAAAACTAGCAAAGCACCTTTCAGCAACATAATGTCCCTTTTCGGTACTTAAATAAATCAAGATTACTACTGCAACAACTTGGATTTATACAGCCCTTTCAATGCAAGTAAAAGACCTCAGAGAATTCACAGGAGTGTCAATGCACCAACACCGCCAATGGGTGAAGGAACAGTATGCAAGGTTGCTTAGGAGGCCAGAATTGAAAGCGTATGCAGATTTTCAAGCTGTGATACTGGACTGATTACAGAGATAGGGAAGCATCATGAAGGAATTTGAAGACAAGGACCTAAGTTTGAAATTCAAAAAGAGTTGCTGGACTGGGAGTCAAAGCAAATCTGAGAGACTGGGGAGAATGTGTGAATAAGACTTGCTGCAAGTTAAGACAACAACTTACATGAGTTTTATGTGAGATGGAGTTTACAAAGAGTGGAAGGTGAATGGCCAACACAGCAGCACAGAAGGTAACAAAGACTTTTTACTTTGAATCGTGCACTTCTCCACACAATTAAACCTACAACACGCAGTAAGAAACAGAATCAAAGCTGGGTGTGCAGTGGTACCCCGAATTCTCTCTTTAAATCTGAATTTTCTACGTTGCTCATCGCAACCAGCATAGCTCAGAAATGGAGAGACAGTCACTGTGAGCAAGTAGTAGGAGAGAAAGGAGTAACATTGACAAGTAACAAATTGTTAAATTCTATTTTTGATGAATAGAAAGAAGATACCAGCTAGCTACAATTATTTATTTTCAAAAACAGATCATTAGAACTAACTTTAAGTGTTGAGTTTGAAGGTAGCAAAGCAGAAGTCCTAGAAACAGTTTGCAAAGACTTAGTGCCACACATGAAAAACAATTTAAAGATTTGAAAATTACTTTAGTCCCACAGTATTAATCAGGGTTTGCCCAGAGTAGCTAATGACATACAAAGCAGGAAATGTTACTTCGGGGTTAAACCAAGATCCTTTGGATTCGGGTGTAGTAAATAATAATTAGTGGATCACAGATGACTGGCATTTTCCTGGAAAGTAATTGGAAACAGACAAAATTTGGTTATGCTGTGTAGGAGATGTTTCCTACTTTACACACGAACAGTATTTTCCATCCACACAATCAAAATTCAGCACATCTTTTTCAAGTAATCCGTGGCTTGCCCTGGTTTCTCTTGGCATATTCAGCTAAGGCCATGTGATATAGCCATAAATGTGAGCAGCTCAGGTCCCAAACACAACCTTCCCTTTCTTATTGGGGGGTATTTCTGTGAGGAAGTTGTGCAGACTGACTTGCCTCCTTCTTCTTAGGCAATCCCTTATGGTCGAGGATGACTTGCTTCCAAATTTGAAATGTGTTCTCAGGTGACAGAGAGTCTAATGCATGACTTGTAGCCCCCGGTCACAGATCGTGGGGCTGGAGGGGTACATTGGTCACCACACACTCCTTTCTCGGACGACACCTGAATTCAACTTGCCTTCCGCAACGAGGTTCCAGGTGCATTCCCAGGTGCTTTCCTCCCACTTTGGCCAATCTCGGGCTGGGGTAACCCAGGAGTCGATGGGAATGCTGCACTTTATCAGGGACATTGCGAGGGTGCCCTTGGAGCATTTCCACGTCCTCCTGGAGCTTCAACACAGCGAGAGAGTTCCATGGACAAAGCTTTATCCAGCTTTATCCATTATCTCATGTCAGGCATGCAGACGGTGTGGCCCATCCAGTGGAGCTAATCAAGCACAGTCAATGTGTCAATTTTGGGGATGCTGGTCTGAGTGAGAACACGGACGTTAATGCAACTCTCCAACCAATGGATTTTCAGGATTTTGCAGAGTTAGAGGCATCTCTCCAGGGTTTGAGGTGCCTGTTGTAACAGTCCATGAGCTTTAAAGAAGGGCAGGTCTCACTACTGCTCAATAGCCCATGAGCCTGGTGTCAGGTCTGACGTGCTGGTTTTCTGAGACTCTCTTCCACAGGTGACTGAAGGCGATGTTGAACCTGGTCAGCAGTGATCATTTGCAGCAAATCTGGAAAGCAGTCTACCTTATCCCAGGCCTCATCATGGATTTTGAAAGTAGAGTGGGGGTTGTTGTCAGTGCGAGTGTGGTGGAAACAGTTTGGTAGAGGACTTTGTCATTATTAATGCTTAATGTAAGGCTCATGCTCTCGTATGCCCCAGTGAAGGCATTGATAATGGCTTGGTGCTCAGCCTGAGAATGTAAACACAAGCATTGCCTGCATCCTGTGGATCAAAGGCAATGGATGAGACAAACTTGGAGCTGACCTGCAGATGGTTGAGGTTGCACAGCAGCCCATTTATCCTGTGGATTAGCTCCACTCCAGCAGGGAGCTTGTTGAGGGTAAAGTGGAGCATCACACCAAGGAAGATCAAGAAAAGGATGTTGCATTCACATGGCTTTGCTTGACCCAGTCTGAACGTGAACTGGATCTGTGGCGAATACATTGCTTAGGGTCACGGCTTGCTTGTCATCATGGAGCAGGCAGAGGATGACGATAAACCTCCAGGGCAATTAAACCAGCAGAGTATACTCCATAATACCTCAAAGCTGAGTGTCACAGATCTTACTGAGCTCAGAGAAGGCCATCCACAAGGGTTGGTGCTGCTCCCTGTGTTTCTCTTGTAGTTGCCAGACTGTAGAGCATATCTGTGTGCCTCTTAGAGGATGGAATCTACATTGTTACTCTGAATGCTCTTCAGTCACCAGAAGAAAGTGATTGAGGAGGGCTTTCTGATTTCCATTCCCTTTGGCCGTCAGCAGGGAAATTCCTTTGTAACTACTGGTGTTAGACCGGTCATCTTTCTTGAAGATGGTCATAATTACAGCAAATTTGAAAACTCCTGTCCTTCTTCCAACTAAAAGGAAATGAGTACTTTTCCACTATACTTCCATGCTTCAGTGGGGATTCCATCGCCGCCTGATGCCTTGTTGTTTTTAGCTGTCAAGTAGCCTTTTCTACCTCAGACTACATTGTGCTGAGATGGCGATGGGGAATATACTGTGGGTTACAGTCAAGGACACTTCTGGAAAGACAGTGCCTTTGTTTTGGAGAGTTCAAAATGGTCCTTCAGTGGCTGCTGACTGCCTCTCTATCCTTGTTGAGCAGGGACTAAAGTGAGAGCAAGGTCCACTAACTGGACCAACACTATTGCAGGAGCACGAAACCCAAGTTGAGTTATATTCCCTCCAGCACAGAAGATTAAAGGGCAATTCAAATTACATGTCTTAAGACAATCAAAGGAGTTTGATGGTTTCTTTCTGCAGACCCTATATCTTCTGGCGGAAGGAAGTCAAAGCTGAAATTAGGTTTTGAATCTGAAAGGGTGTTGAGGGTTAATTGAACCATGGAGGGCCACTAACACTGACTCCTGTTTTACAAAGTTCCTTAGACTCTAAAACCCTTGGCTATCTATCCTAATAGTATTGTCTTCTGTGGATTAGTTTGTTGGCAACATTCTTGTTGGAAATATTTTACAGCATTGTAAAAAGACAGGATAAAGAACAGTTATGACCAAACAGCCCGTACAGGGTCCAGATACTGAAAGATTGCCCTATTTATCTTTGTTGCAAAAGCCAAATTCATCACCACAAGACAACTAATAAAACATAGAAACAGTCCCATACTAACCGTTCTTATACATCTGACAAGATATAACCAAACTAGCAGTTGCACTGTTCAAACAAATTAATATCTTTCAGAAAGATATGAGAAGGAAAGAAATCTAATACCTGACTCATTGTTTTGAACAAAAGCCGAATGCTGCAGACACTTTGTTTCTTCCTATCCTGTCTCTGTGGGTACTGTATTCAATTTTGTAATCATATGACACATCCCACAAGACACCAACTGAGTCACATGAAATGAAGTCACCAATGAGAGACTCTTTTGTGCAGTGAGACAAAGTGCAGCTCACAAAGTGGAAGAAAATCTTTCCAACTAACAACCACTACTGAAATACAGTAACAAAGAAATTTACATCCAGGCTACGGAAGAGTTAAATATTTTATTAAATTCATTTTAGTTACTGCTTGCTGGTTGACCTCAAATAAAACCTTTGATCACATATCTGATCTGAATGAAAGTTCCTACAACATTCCTTCAGGGCTGCATTGAAGTCTCAGTCTTGATTACATGCTAGAATGGGGCTTGAACCTACTTTCCAACCTCACCCAGAAGGACAAGGATAGCAAACACATGGGAACATCACCACCTGCAAATGCCCCATCAACCATGCTGACTAGGAACTACATTACTGCTGCTTCACTGTCACTGGAACTCTTTTCACAACAGCATGGTGGATGTCACTAAACTAAACCGGATGCAGTGGTTCAAGATGGTGGCTCATCATCTTCTCCAGTAAAATTATGGATGAACAACAAAGGCTGGAAGCAAAAGAATATAATATGGCAGCAGAAAGGCTGTGAAGGAGGGAAAGCCCTTCTTGATGAAGGGCTTATGCCTGAAACATCGATTCTCCTGCTTCTCGGATGCTGCCTGACCTGCTGTGCTTTTCCAGAAAATAAGATACACAGGGAGGAGTCAATTTTCTGTTTTCCAGGAAGAGTCACAAGACCCGAAACGTTAACTCTGATTTCTCTGCAGGTGCGGTGTGCAAGAACTGCTGAGCTTTTTCAGCAATTTCCATTTTTGTATCTGGTTTGCATCATCTTTCAGGTTTTTGGGTGGAGGGGGGAGGGGGTATGGTGAGACTGCTTTGTTTGTTGTATCATGCTGTGCACTGCAAACCTGTAGAGTTGAACTGGGGGGGGAGGGGATGGGGGGGGGTGTGATGGTAACACAGTGACCCAGGGAGGGGGCTTCCCTCCCCCAAGGGAGGAGGGGGGAGGGGGGAGAGAATATGGTCCTGCCCATGAAAGGGGATGGGGGAGTCGAGCGGTGACATTACACCAGCGGTGGCAGCGATATGACGTCATCGATATGACGTCATCCGACATCGCGTCACCAAGCGAGACGTTGGACGTTGCCCGGGCGACCGTGCGCCCCCCCACCCCCCGCCGGCCGTTCCCCTCCCTCCGTGCCTCACACTCACCCGCGTCTCCATGTCGCTCTCCCTCCGGAATCCGCTCCGTCTGCCCGCTGTCCCCGGTGGTGGTGCCGCCGCTCCGATTCTCACGCACTCTCCTGACTGACCCCTGGTTCGCAATCAAAGCAGCGGCCAAGCTTGCCTCATCCGGCAGGACTTGCCCCTGTGTCTCCGCCTCCCGGCCTGCGCCCACCCCCTCAGCCCCGCCTTCTTCCTCCCACTCTCCCGGCGCAGCGACACCTACCGCAGCGGAAGAGAGGCGACCGCCGCTCATACAGGGAGCGGCAGCGCCACCGCGAGACCCGGCGGCGTTACTGCAATCTGGTGTCAGCTTCCTCGAGAGTTCTGCACCCCCTCGGCAGGTGCAGGGAGAGTTATAGAGATGTGCAGCACAGAAACAGACCCTTGGATCCAACTCATTCATCTATGGTAGGTCAACACAGCACAGAGGAGGCCATTCAGTCTGATTTGGAGATGCCAGTGTTGGACTAGGGTGTACAAAATTAAAAGTCACACAACACCAGGTTATAGTCCAACAGGTTTATTTGGAAGCACTAGCTTTTGGAGCGCTGTTATTTCATCAGGTGGCTGTGGACAGTCTGAAGTTCAGTTCCAAATAACTACCACATTGCAGTGGAAACATTAATTCAGCTTTGCTCTCTCACCACTTGGATGCTAAAAAGAGAGACCGAAACAAAGACAGAAATTGCCAGAGAAACTCAGCAGGTCTGGCAGTATCTGCTGACGAGTCACCAGGGCTGGAAACATTAACTCGGATTTGTTCCCACAAGAGCTGCAGACCTGATTTTCTCCAGCAATTTCTGTTTTTGTTTCAGACTTCCAGCATCCATGTGTTCTCTGTTTTGTTTGAGATTGACTGGCATTGTTGTGCTTAGAGTAGTGAAGGATGAGAAGGAAGACCTGACTGAGGTATACAAATTTATGAGGGACATAGTTATGGAGTAACCTTTCCCCTTGGTAGAGGGGTCAATAACCAGGCAACACCTAAAAAAAATTTCCACAGAGGTTGGTATCCCATCACCAAGTGACCTTTTATTTACACTTGAATAGTCCTTGACTTCAGTCAGAGTCAAGTACCAGAATGTCAGTATCTGTGACATTCAACCTTTTCATATGTCAGTCAGGGAACTCGAAGTCTATGAGGTCCAGCAGATTGACCACATTGCAATCATTACACCATCATTTGAAAATAAGCTGCAGGAGCATTAGATGGATTTGAAGAAAAGCATTTTCACCCTGCAGATGGTGGGTATTTTGAATTTGCTCCTAACAAGGTTGTAGAGGTGGGAATCCTCGGACATTTAAGAAGCATTTAGATGAGCACTTGAAATACCATAGCACACGAGGTGGAAAATAGGATTAGAATTAGGTAGATGCTTGATGACTGGTGTAGACATGATGAGCCAAATGGCCCCATTCTATACTTTACAACCCACGACATTTTGCTGCCAGAACTGTTGTTCTGCAGCACTTTCTGTTTTTATTTAAGGTTTCTAGTACCCACACTAACTCGCTTTTTGTCCAGTCTAGATTTTTCAGAGAAGCCCAGTTAGTCCCATTCTCTTCCCACGCTTCCCCATAACCCTACATTTTTCTCCTCCAAATATTTATACAATGGCTTTTGAAAAGCTGCAACCAAATCTACTTCCACCACACATTAGACAGCAACTTCCAATTCCTAACTGCTTCTGTAAAAAGAAAACAGATTTTGCACAAATTATCTCTGGTTCATTTGCCTTAAACTTGTGCTATTTTCCTATCAACCATTCAGCCATTACAAATTGTTTCTCATTATATACTCTGCTGAATGCTTTGTGTTTGTCAAAATCTCCATTAAATCACCTCTAATCAAACTCTACTTCTAAGAGAACAAGGAGAAAGTGAGGAGTGCAGATACTGGAGATCAAAAGGTATGGTGCTGGAAAAGCACAGTCGGTCAGGCAGCATCTGAGGAGCAGGAGAGTTGACGCTTCGAGCATAAGTTCTTCAGAGGAGTTCATGGTCGAAACGTCGACTCTCCTGCTCCTTGGATGCTGCCTGACCGGCTGTGCTTTTCCAGCACCACACTTTTTGACTCTTAGGAGAACAATCCCAGCATCCCCAGTTTATCAAGGCTACTGTAATCCCTTATTCTGCTTTCTCCAAAGTCTTTAAATCATTCCTAGAGTGTGGTGCCCATTTGGGTTTGAACTCATGTTTAAATCAGTTAAACATAAAAATTGTAATTTGTTTTTTCTGTACTCTGTGACACTATTAGAAAGCCTTGGTTGTGTATACCTTATTAATTGCCTTGTTAACCTTTAAAGATTTGTGCACAAACATCCTCAGGTCTCTGTTCAAACAACCCCTTGACATTTTTACCGTGTAAGCTTGCATTGTCTCCCATTCATTGTCTCTCATTCTTCAGACCAAAATGTATCACCTCATGGTTTACTTTGCTGAGCTTCTTCTGCCATGACTTAAGTACATTGTCCAACATTAGAACAGATATTTCAAACAAGATAGACATTCTTTAAATGAAATAGTAAACTGAAGCCCTGTCTGCTAATCAATCAGCTGAAATAAAATGTCCCATTGGAAGAAACAAGGCATATTGTTATGGTTCCATCTGATGATGCTACTGGACAAGTCAGATCCCAGAATGATCGTATTTTGTTAAGTTACTGTGATATCGATCTCTGAAATATCAATACAGAATTTCTTTAACAACAGAACAGAAGTTTACCATACAAAGGGCAAAAATGAAAAACAGAACCCAAGTTATCTAAATATGGTACACACTTGGAAATAAAAGTCTTAAAGAGCACTGCAAGACAAAGTTTTGATCTTTTCCTCAACACCATCACTTTTCAGCAATTCAAATCCAAATAAATTACATTTCTATATCAAATCTTTATGGTTTATATGTGCAATTCTCTCCAGTTCTTTCCTGTGAGGTGTGACGTTTTCTGATACAAAGCTGAGGGCTTAGATTTTCTCAGTTTTTTTAAGAACCTGCAGATTTCTCACCAAACACTTCTGGTCTGGAAGTTACATAAAATAAACTTTTTTTTTCCCTGAAGAACCTCTAATTTCTCCAACTGTACTGTAGTTGTTTTTTAAGAAAAAAAAGTATTTGCTTCTGAGATAAGTCAGGTGTCCACTAAAGTGATTAAAAAAGATCAGAGTTTCCTCAGCAAAAATTAATTTTTGATAACCTGAACTTAAAACAAGCTAATGCTCTTCAATTTTTACCCAACCTGTCATAAACCTGCAAACATTCTTCCATTAATAATCTGACGAGCTCAAAATGGATTAGGTCAATGTTTAAGAAGCCCTGTTTGATTTCTTTTCACCCTTCACAAAAGTTAACCATATCCCACTATTTTAAAACACAAATTTTGAAATTATATTAATGTATACATTTATATGTAAATCAGACACCTTTAATCACACCTCCACACAAAGAATGAAAATATATCCTTCAGTAGCATTTTCATTTTCCCGACTATAAAACTTCTATTTTAACACCGAATCTATGTTACATTAACAGTAATGATATATTGACATTAAATATGCAATAAGTCTTTATTGTAAGTGCAAGTCAACTAATTATTTATTTTGTCTTTAATAATTCAGTGCATTTAATGTTTCAAGAAACATGTTCAATACCAAGTAAGTTTGGGGAGGCAATGGCCGAGTGGTATTATTGCTAGAGTACTAAACCAAAAGCTCAGCTAATGCTCTGGGGAACTGGGTTCAAATTCTGCCATGGCAGATGTTGAAATTTGAATTCAATGGATAAATAGACAAAGTCTTTTCCCTAGGGTTTGGGAGTCCAGAACTAGAGGGCACAGGTTTAGGGTGAGAGGGGAAAGATATAAAAGAGACCTAAGGGGCAACTTTTTCACGCAGAGGGTGGTGTATGGAATGAGCTGCCAGAGGATGTGGTGGAGGCTGGTACAATTGCAACATTTAAGAGGCATTTGGATGGGTATATGAATAGGAAGGGTTTGGAGGGGTATGGGTCGGGTGCTGGCAGGTGAGACTAGATTGGGTTGGGATATCTGGTCGGCATGGACAGGTTGGACCAAAGGATCTGTACATCTCTATGACTCTATGACAAGAGTGTAATGATGACCATGAATCAGTTGTCCATTGTTGGAAAACCTATCCAGTACACAAATGCCCTTTAGGGAACAAAATCTGCCTTCCTTACTTTGTCTGGCCTACATGTGACTCCAGACCCACAGCAATGCGGTTGACTCTTAACTGCTGTCTGGGCAATTAGGGATGAGCAATAAATACTGGTCTAGCTAGAGCTGCTCATATCCTGTGAGTGAATAAATTTTAGGAAGTAGCTTTTTTTTGTACTAATTTTCCAAATTTGTACTCTTTAAAACGTAAAGAGTAAGGTGAACAAAGAAAGTGCTTCCCAATGCTTTTCCTGCTGTGACCCATTTTAAACCTTGAAAATTGTCCCAACCTCTAAGTGAGAATTGTGAGAGAGAGGAGGAGGGCCTGGGAGAGCAAAGTGGGCCTGTGTAAATTGAGAGCCTCCCTGTTAGGGTTCAGCACAATTGTCATATTTCAGTCAGAGTTTACGAAACCAAAATTTCAGTTTGAGACCCCACTGAGTTATGGTGAGAGGGGATGCATTTGGGTATGTGGACTTACTCGATGAAGAAGTCTACTACTGTACTGTAAACTCTCCATTGAAAAAAAGCTGGCAATCGATCAAATTCAGTTTAAGTGTTTATTTTAAATTCCACATAGAAATTGTCACAAAACCTTGAAATATATCTGTGTCAGCCACATCATAATTTATCTCATAGCTGCCATTGACCACTCCAATTCAACATCATCTGAGAGGTTAAAGGCTCTCTACTTCAGTCTAGCACATGAGCTTTAATTTGTAATCATGTTAACAGCACACTACTCAGAAAACAGTGATGGTGAATGTTTTCAGTAAACAAGGCTTCAAAACTCTTGAATTTTGGGATAAATATGTCAGCAGCTGTTTGGCGAGGTGGATGCAAAAGATTCCAGATGGGGGAAGATGATGATGATGATGCTCCGTTGCATATCAAATAGATTACCTGAACCATGGCTTTGTCAAATTGGGGAGAAGAACAAATGAATATAATGGATTGAAGCTGGAATAGGCCATTCAGCCCCTTGAGTTTGCTCCTCCATTCGAGGAGACCCTGGTTGATCTTTTACTTTAGCACCATTTTCCTGCAATATCCCCGTATCCTTTGAAGTTTTTAATATCCAGAACCTCAGTCTTGAACAAACTCAAGATTGAACATCTAGAGCTGGGGATTCATCACCCCTCTAAGTGAAGCAATTCCTCCTAGCCCAGTCTGAAATGCCCCTTATTCTGAAACTGTGTCTCCTGATTCAAGACTTGTTTACAGTCAGTGGGAAACATCCTCTCTGATCTATACCAAGTAAGAATTTTACTTTTTGACCTCGCTTTCATGCTTATAAACTCCAGAGAATATATGGTCAGTTTATTTCATCATTCTTTCATCTGTATTCAGGAATTAGTTTGATGAAAATTCAATGCACTCCTACTGAAAGTTTCCATAGGTAAGGACACCAAGGTTCTACATAATTGCAGAAAGACTAATTTACACCTGTACTCAAATATCCTTGTAATAATGTCCAAAAAACCATGTGACTTCTTAATTGCTTGCTATACTTGTCCAGGTGAAAGTGAGGACTGCAGATGCTTTTGCCCGAAACGTTGATCCTCCTGCTCTTCGGAAGCTACTTTTCCAGCACCACACTCTCTGCTATACCTGTCTGTTAACTTTCAGTGACACATGAACAAAAAAAAACAAGTCCCTTTGAAGTTCAGCACATTTCCCAGCCTCCCACCATTTAAAGAATACTCTGCTTTTCAGTTTCTCCTGACCAAGATAGGTAAGTTTATATTTCATTACATCTGCCTTTTGTTTTTGCCAATTCATTTAGCCTCTCCAAATCCCCTTAAAGTGATTTTGCAATCTCCTCCCAAGTCACACACCCACCTAGTTTAGTGTCATTGCCAGGGTTGTAAATATTACATTTAATCCCCACCTCTTAATCAATTATATCGATTGCGAATACCTGGGGCCCAAGCAGTCATCCCTGTGGAACTTTACTGGTTACAGCCTGCAAACTTGAAAATTCCTACTCTGTTTTCTGTCTGTTAACCAGATTTCAGACTTTACCAGGGTATTGTCCTCCATCCCATCTGCTTTAAGTTTGTTTACTCGTATGTAGGACTTTATCAAAGGCTTTGTGGGCGGCACGGTGGCATGTGGGCGGCACGGTGGCACAGTGGTTAGCACTGCAGCCTCACAGCGCCAGAGACCCGGGTTCAATTCCCGCCTCAGGCGACTGACTGTGTGGAGTTTGCACATTCTCCCCATGACTGCGTGGATTTCCTCCGGGTGCTCCGGTTTCCTCCCACAATCCAAAAATGTGTAGGTTAGGTGAATTGGCCATGCTAAATTGTCCGTAGTGTTAGGAGTAGGGGTAAATGTAGGAGAATGGGTCTGGGTGGGTTACGCTTCGGTGGGTCGGTGTGGACTTGTTGGGCCGAAGGGCCTGTTTCCACACTGTAGGTAATCTAATCTAATCTAAGTCTCAATATACTACATCGACCAGCTCCTCCTTATCTGATGGAGTGAATAGATTTAGAGACAGAAGCACCGTCAGAGCCAACTGATGGTTTGTGTCTTATCACCAGGATGTTGTGACAAAAACATTCAACTCACCTCAATCCAGATATGGAAACACAAATCAGTCAAAATTGCCAGCAAGTCATAGACAAACCCAATAATCACTGACACAAACAAATTTATATATAAATGTTTCCTGATCTATTTTCAAACTAATTAGCAGGCAATGCAGTATTTTTAACTTTACTCACTATTGTAAGATAGGAGATGCAGTCAATTTTCACACAGCACTTTCCCACAGGCAGCAATGTGAGAATGGAAAGTCAATCGATTTCAATTATGTTGGCTCAGGAACAAATATAAAACACACATAGAGCTTCAGATCCTCTTCAGATGGTGTCATGTCTAGCTCAGACACTAAACAAGGCCCGAGATAAACAACCCTGACAATGCAGCCCTCCCTCAGTACCACACCTAGAGTATCAATCTAGGTTTTGTGATTAGGTTCCTCAGGTGGGTCCTGCACCTTCTGATGTGAGAGCCTAGCTCCATTCCAGGAGTGTTCTCCTGGAAATTTGACCAAGAGATATCCTTCGAGTCACATCCCAAACTCAGGTTATGCACCAGGTCATTCACCTCCCTGCTGCTTGTGGGATCTTGCTGTGCTCCAATTACCAGCCTCATTTCTGACACAAGAAAACTTAAGAAGTTTTTGATTGGCTGTGAAAGACTTCAGGACCTCCTGAGGTTATGAGAGATGCAACAGAATCAAAGATTCTCTGTTGAGTTTGAATGCAATAACTGGCCCTCCCCTGTCCCAATTCTTGTGGAAGAGTTGCCCAAATACCAGCTTTCACTTTCAGAACCTTAAATAGTAGGGGTTCCTGAACACCAGACTATGGCAGTTCTGTTGAAGGGTCACTGAATCCAAAATGTTGACTCTGCTTTCTCTCACTAGATACCATCAGACCTGCTGAGTTTCTCCAGCACTTTATGTTTTTGTTTCAGATTTCCAACACCCGCAGTTCTTTGTTTTATTGCAGCTCTGAGCTGAGCGTTGACTGCAGGATTGGTTTTCTAAGTGCAAAATGTTGCTTTCTCACCTCTCAGAATGCTTCCAAATCCCTAACAGTGAAAGAGGAGGCTTGGATAAATGAAATATTTATTATTTTCTTCAGTTTGGAACCTCTTTGTATTATTGCCATCATGAAAGTTAACAAAACATTCATATAAATATTTAAAATTATGAAGGCAATGGATAAGGGAAATGTAAAGAGGATGTTGGGAGTTATTGCCGCAGGCGGGGATGTTAAACAGGCAGGAGAGATAATCTATCATGAATAAATCAAATCTGAATTTGGGAAAGCTTTTTATACTTAGCAAGTAGTCAGAATGTGGGAGGATTTGGGATGGGAGACAGACAGTGTTCTGAAGGGGCAGTGGGTGGCATTCCTGTCTATGAGTCAAAAACTCAGGTTTAAGTCCCACCCTAAGAGTTGACAGCGAAGGAAGGTGCATTAATAATGCAGCCAAATAGATTATCAAACTGCAAATCCTTTCAATGTTCACATGTGACAGGCAGTAAGAGTGGGAGAATTATAAAAACAGAAATTGCTGGAAAAGATCAGCAGGTCTGGCAGCATCTGTAGAGAGAAATCAGAGTTAATGTTTTGGGTCCAGTGACCCTTCCTCAGAACAGACTCAGTTCTGAGGAAGGGTCACCAGACCCGAAACACTAAGCCTGATTTCTCTTCATAGACGCTGCCAGACCTGCTGAGCTTTTCCAGCAATTTTTGCTTTTGTTTCTGATTTACAGCATCCGCAGTTCTTTCAGGTTTTATTTAGATAAGAACAGTTTCCAAGTCCTTGAGAACCGTGCAGTAGCTGCAGCACAACGGCATTCCCATGTTAACAGATTCCATATACAGGACATGCATTTGCTGCAGGCTGCACTCTGAGGGAAGCATTCTTCTTGTTTCGAGGGGTGGTGGCTCAGTGAATAGCACTGCTGCCTCATAGTGTCAGGGACCTGGGTTCGATCTCAGCTTCGGGTGACTGAATGTGTGGAGTTTACACATTCTCCCTGTGTCTGCGTGGGTTCCTCTGAGCATTCCAGTTTCCTCCCACAGTCCAAAGTTGTGCAAATTGGGTGATTGGTCACGCAAAATTGCCTCATAGTGTCCAGGGATGTGCAGACTGGGTGCACCAGACCAGATGGCCTCCTTCTTTAAAGACTGCAATTTCACTACCCACTCTGGTTGATGATGCCCTCTAACGCATCTCATCCACGTCCTGCACCTCTGCTCTTGGACCCCTCCAACCGCAACATGAACAGAACCCTCCCCCTCCCCCACCCTGGTCCTCACCTTTCAACCCACCAATCTCCCTATACATCGCATCATCCTCCACCAAAGGAGCCTTCCACATCCATCAAGGTTTCACCTGCACTTCCACACATCATTTATTGGATCCGTTGCTCCCGATGTGGTCTCTTCTACATTGGGGAGACTGGACGCCTATTTGCAAGAGCTCTTTAAGAAACATCTCTGGACACCCGCACCAATCAACCACACCGCCCCGTTGCTGAACACGACAACTCCCACTCCCACTCTGCCGAGGACATACAGGTTCTGGGCCTCCTCCACCGCCACTCCCTCACCACTCAATGCCTGGAGGAAGAATGCCTCATCTTCTGCCTCGGGATCCTCCAACCTCATGGAATCAATATGGACTTCACCAATTTCCTCATTTCCCCTCCCCACCACCTTACCCCAGTTCCAACCTTCAAGCTCAGCACCATCCTCATGACCTGTCCCACCTGTCAATCTTCCTTCTCACTTATCCGCTCCACCCTCCTATCTGACCTATCACCTTCACTCCCACCTCTATCCACCTATTGCAGTCTCAGCCACCTTCCCCCCAGCCACACCCATCTCCCCATTTATCTCTCCACCCCTGAGGCTTCCAAACTCCTTCCTGATGAAGGGCAAAAGCGTCAATTTTCCTGCTCCTCAGATGCTCCCTGACCTGCTGTGCTTTTCCAGCACCAGTCTAATCTGATACTCTGGAATTTGATCTCTAGCATCTGCCGTACTCAATTTCACCGAGGTGGATTAGCCATGAGAAAAGTGGGATTACAGGGATACAGTGGATAGAATGCTCTTCACAGGGTTGGTACAGACCTGATGAGGTATATGGCCTCTATCTGCGCTGTGGAGATTCTATGACTGCTGATGATAATAATGAGTGGGACTCGCCACTTCTACAGCAGTTGAGATGCATTTGAGAAGTTTGACAAGAGGGAACAGATATGGTATATGAAAAAAGGCAGGCAGAAAATTGTGAAGAGGACCAATTGAAGAGGAAATTGTGAGGACCAATTGGGCTGAATGGCCTGTTTCACTAATGTCAATTCTGTCATTCTGATGCAAAACACACTGCAAGATTTATCCAGCAGGTGGCAGAAAGTCATTACATTGAAAAGCAGAAAGTCAGCCTCAGGAAAGTATTATGCAAATTCTTGAGCATTAGTGTTTTCAAATTTGAGACAATCCCAGGTTCATCTTTCTTGACAATCGTGTCCTCTGTTTATATTTCCACACTGTGAGGTGGGTGGATGCGGGTCCTTCCATCCACTGTCCATGGATCCAGTGAATCGATGACAGACAAACCTCGTACAAAAAGACTATTTCTTCTTTCTGAAGGGAAATAGCTCGGGCACTTTTGTTCATTTGGAATGGCACCAAGATGATGAGACCTGGGTGTCCTTTTGAATTCGATTAAAATAATGAGAAGGGATTTTACGTGGATATTGAGCATTAGTACTCTCACATATATTAAATTACTGAAGGAGACCCAATTCAGCCCACTGTATGTTTGAAAGGGTTGTTCAACTAGAACCAATCCCTTACATTTTCCCAAAAGCCCTACAGGTTTTATGGTCTGTATTATTTTCTTCAAACTCATCCCATTTCCATAAAATGGGGATACTTGTTCTGAAGTGTTCTGATTACAGACCAGCAGAGAGAATAAGATCAGAGTGTCACCTTTTCATGACAAGCCTGCCCTCACCGTCAACACTGCCCTCAGTGTTCACCATCTTCACGGATGAGCTGGAGCAGATACAGGGTGATTAGGAGATTTCCTGAATGACTTGTCAATGAAAAAGATTATTTTCTGCATTGTCCTTGAATTAATACATTTCCAGATTTTCTAAGATGCTGAGAAGTGGTCAGACATGATCTTGAAAAATGTTGATTGGCAGAAATGTATACTTGGTTCACAGTCTGAAGAAACAGGAATATTCTATGTTCCAGTATGTTTTTTGGAGTAGATGGAAATGTAGAAAGTGTGTTTAAAGCAATTTCATGGAGTTGGAAAGCTCCACATCACTGTTCACTTTCATCAATGCTTCATTGGTAGAATCATACAGCACAGAAACAGACCCTTTGGTCCAATTAGTCCATGCCAAACATAATCCCAAACTAATCTAGTCCCATCTGCCTGCTCCTAACCTAAATCCCTCCAAACCTTTTCTTTCATGAACCTATCCAAATGTCTTTTAAATGTTGTAATTGTGCCCACATCCAACACTTCCGCTGGCAATTCAATTCTCCCGCAAACCACTCTGTTTAAAAAAATTGCCCATCATGTCCTTTTTAAATCTTTCTCCTCTCACCTTAGAATTATGTCCCCAAGTCCTGAAATCCCCCAAACTAGGGAAAATACATTTGCCATTCACTTTATCTATACCCCTTGTGATTTTATAAACCACTATAAGACCACGCCTTAACTTCCTACGCTCGTGAAAAAGTCCCAGCCTATTCAGCCTCTCCTTATAATTCAAAACCTCCATTCCAGGCAAAATCCTGGTAAATCTCTTCTGAGCTCTCTCCACCTTAATAATGTCTTCCCTATAGTCAACCATAACTATTGCCAGTTAGCCTTACATTTATCATAGAGAAGGTTCTAGAATCTATTATTAAAGATAGATTGAATGGACAGTGGATAGCAGGATACTTAGAAATTCACAACTTGAGCCAACATGGCTCTGTGAAAGGCAAATCATTAGAACATGGGAAGTAAGAGCAAGAGTAGGGGTAGTGATTGTAATGAGGTCGTCCAACTAAAACGCATAGAATATGAGTTCCCTGATTGGGGCTGTTAATCTTATCCAATCAGGGAGCCTTGGCTGAAATTACAAGGTTGAGTACTACACTTTGGTGCCCTGATTCTGTATGAGGCAGTACTATAGTCAAGGGTGACTTGGTGACAGGACATCGGCCTCAGTCAAATTATTTCAGAAGGCCATTCTGCCCCACCATTAAATACAATCATGGCTGATCTGGCCCAGACCCCAATTCCTACTTTTATATCAGATCATCATAGCTCTTAACTCCCTGATATTAAAAAATAAATCTACCTCCTCATTCAATACACAATATAAGAGCACCAGATGTATGGGGTGACTTACTGGCATGGGTAGAGGATTAGTTAATAACAGGAAGTAGAGGGTAAGGCTGAATGGGGGTTTTAGGGTTGGCAAGCTGCAATTAATGGAATACCACAGGGTTCATTGTTGATTCGAGAACTCATGGTACATAATGGATGTGGGTATCCTATTACACAAATTATATAACATTAGTTAGCAAGCACAGCAAGTGATTAGGAAGGCAAATAGGGTATTACTATGAAGGGAATGGAATATAAAAGTAGGAAATTTTTCCTTGCTTTAGAAGCAGTTCAGAGAAGGTTAACTTGACTAATTTCTGGAAGAAAGGTTAAATAGGTTAAGCCTATACCCGTTGGAGTTTAGATGAATGAGAGGTGATCTTATTGAAACATATAAGATCTTGAGGAAACATGATACTATTGGAATCTGGAGAATACACCATGTTTAAGTGACCTAAAATGAAAGGACTAGTTTAAGAATAAGAGAGCTCCCTTTTAAGAACAAGATAAGAAGACTTTTTTGACTTCCAAAGGTTCAGTCATCTGTGGAATTCTCTTCCTCAGAAATAAATTGAGGCTAGGGCTTTAATTAATTTAAGCCTGAGTTAGACATATGTTTATTAGCCAAAGGAGTTGAACATTATGGGGCGGGACAAGACAGGAAAGTGGAGCTGAGACCGCAACCAGATCAACCATGATGTTTTGAAATGATGGGATGGGCTCAAAGGGCCAAATGGCCTCTTCCTGCTTCTAAGTTTTATGTTCTGATGTTCCATTCTTGGCAATGCTGGGTCCTTTCCCTCCTTGCAGGAGAGACGATGGCGACATGATATTATCACTGGATTATTAATCCGGAATCTCAGGTCATGTCCCAGGTACTCTGGTTCGAATCCTGTCATGGCAGATGATGGAATTTGAATTTAATATCAGATCTGAAACTGTTGCTGATTGTTGAAAAAGCCATCTAGTTCATTAATGGAAACTCCTTACCTGGTCTGGACCCTCCTGGCAATTAGGGATGGAGCAGGCTAATGAATAAATTTAAAAAATAATATGGCACATGATTCAGAAAGATGGAAGAATCAGGAGGAGGCTACTCAGTTCTTGAGAATGTTCCAAGTTTCAATAAGTTCAAGGCTGATATTCTGCCTCAATGTCACTCTTCTCAAATTCCTTAATGCCTCTCATGTTTAAAACAAATCCATCAACCTCTGTTATAGAGTCATACAGAATGGAAACAGGCCCTTCGGTCTAACCAGTCCATGCTGACCATGCTCTCAAACTAAACTAGCCCCACCTCCATGCGCTTGGCTCATATCACTCCAAAGCTTTCCTATTCATGAACTCATCCAAATGACTTTTAAACATTGTAACTGTAACTGCATCCATCACTTTCTCTGGCAGTTCATTCCAAACACAAACTACTCTCTGTGTTAAAAAAATTGCCCCTCGTGTCTTTTATAATTTTTCTCTTCTCACCCTAAAAATATGCCCTCTAGTTTTGAACTCTGTCACCCAAGGAATAAGACACTTGTCACTCACCTTATCCATGTCCTTCATGTCTGAACACCAACAGTCTTCTGAGTGGGAGAGAATTCCAAAAAAGCACAACTATTTAAGTGAACAATTATCTCCTAATCTTAGTCATAAATGTCTGATCTCTCGACCAGAGAATATGACTCGGGTTCTATACTCTCAAACTTGACTAGACTCTCAGAATTTCTCAGATTCAATTCTGTCTGGGTCAAATTCTTGGTACTTCCTTCTTTCCTATCAGCACTGAGGGTGTTTCTATACTAAATGGATCACAGCGGTTCAAGAAGACAGCTCACCACACCTCCTCGAGGGCAAATAGGGATGGTCAACAAATGCTGGCCCTGTCAGTAACGCCCATGTCCCCCAAACAAATAATGGTTGGAGAACCTCTGAGTTTAGGGTGTGTTTGCATGGAGCAAAAGTCTGTGTTTCCTGTTTGAAAGAATTCAGAATTTCGACTGTAATGAAATCACAGGCAATCAATTTTTAAATGTTCAGCCCAGATGAGATCAAAATAAGACTGACTTTATACTTCAAACTCTCATGTGTTTTAAGATCCAAGTAATGGATTGATGTTTTGAGTTTGTTTTCTTTAAATCACTTTAAATCAGAGTTGCCCAGAAAAATCACTGACTACCTCCAGGTGTAGCTATGGTGACAGTGTTTCAGTCATAAGCACCATTTTGGAGAGGAAACACCTTAGCCACAATACAAATAAATATACTTGAGGAGTATATTTTGCTAAACAAATATCTGTCGTCATCCAGTAACCAAGGAAGCAAAGAGCTCAGAGGATAAACTCCCATACTCTTTGGATTGCAACTCACCAAGTGCAAAAGAAAGGCTAAAGTTCACCCACAGATCCGGCTCAAATATGATTTCTGAGACCATGGACGCAGTCATGGGTTCTATTACTCAATATATATATATACTCTTCTGAAAGGTGATTATACACGCCAGGATTCCATAATAGATGGAACAGGGCAGTCTTCAATGAAGGCAGGTTCATTGTTAGATCCTTACCTTTATCGGTAAAACATCTGGAGAGAATTGAACAAGGCTGACACAAAGAGCACTAAAGAACAGCATTTTACAGAAGGTCTGAATGCCTGGCACTGTGCCCTTGTCAATTATGCCCCATCAGACCCCTTAAAAAGGACAATTTCTTTCATTAAGCAATGATGAGTAATTTGCTTTTGTTCAATATGTCAGGAAGGCTGTAACCTCTACTTATTTAATCCACTGTTGAACCACTTAAAGCCATCGAGGACTAGATATTAGTGGGAATTCACTCCTACAACAACATGCTTCTGTTTTATTTCAGTTTATTTTGTGTCCATTGTTCGAGTCAAATCAATCTCTGGTGCCTGCAGTGTTGTTGACTGTGACAACTGGATTAATTTATATAAAAGTGCATAAAGAGAAATGTTATAGTCACGCCTTTGAAGTTTCTTCTCAGGTATTTTGCTAAGACCTTGAGTACAATTTACGTTGAGTTCAGTAATTCCAAAATCCCACCTTTCTACAAAGCTGACAAGAAAAGAATGAAGTTCTTTCAGAAGTGCCGACAATGAATGGCCTGTAACATTGGAACATAGGTATGGGTTTAAAGGAACAAAAACGGTCTAGATTTACAGATATACTACAGGAAAACAACAAATGGATAGTGCTCTCACCTCTGACTTAGAAGGTCATTAGTTCAAGCCCAAACCTAGAGATTTGGGCACAGCATCAAGGCAGATTCTGCAGCACTGAGAGAGTGCAGCATAGTCAGAGCTGGTGTCTTTCACAAAGATGATAAAATCCCATCTTTCCTCTCCGGCAACCTTATTTCATCACAAGATAGGAGAGTTTAACCTCACTTATTTGAAGAGTAATGAAATGCAAAAGGAGGCCACTCAGTCAATGTGTCTATGGCAACTCTTTGAACAAGCTTTCCAGTTGGTCCCATTTGCCCATACTGTTGTTCCCATACACAGACAAAGAAGGAAAGATTTGCATTCACATATCATTTTTACGATCACCGGTCATCTCATAGATCTTTATAGCCAATGACCTTTTTGAACATACTCCTTTTTACAACTTTGTATTGAATTTGCTATAATCAGCTTTTTAGATAAATAGGGCAGAACTTTATGAGAGATATGAGAAACAGGAGAAATGACAAGATTTATGGTTGAATTGTGGGAGAAGTCTGGGGAGGCCTATCTCAATGTTGAGAGCATCTCATTACACTTTTTATACTTTTCCCAAATGGTGAGGTGAGTTTCTCAAGCAGTGGTGAGTTGCCCGTTGACGGAGATTATAGCTTACCAAACTCTATATTAAAGATTTTGCTTCATTAATATCCAGCTTCCTATCTTACCAAATGCATTGAACAAGCCAGACATTGAGAATTCTTGACATGGAAGTCCGAGCAGGTACCTGGTGACAGCAGCTCATTACTGGCTGCGGTAGGCCTCCATGTTGTTCAGCATCAAACCAAGAATTGACGGTCATTCTGCAGATATGAGGGACGAGTTATTCTGGGAATGGCACATGTTCAGAGGAGGATAGTATAGCAGTAGCGTGGGTAGGTAATGCGGTGAATTTGGTAAGACACAATGAGAAATCTTACTCAACCTCACTGGAAGAATCCTTCCTAAAGACACGGCAAAACTGACAGCCAGGAAAACAGGTCTAAACGCTGAGAGTTTCGAGAACATGAAAAAAACAATCACACTTCAAAACCAAAATCTTCAATTTTGCCCTGGAGTTTTAGTTGTTAAGATATGGGACACGTATCACTATCGAGGCCAGAATTTAATGCCCATCTCCAACTGCCCTTGACTCCGTGGTGGAGATATCTGCCTTTTCAAATAAAACTGAGTGGTTTTTCTGGGCTTCTCAGAGCCCAGTTCTGAAACAATCGCATTAGTGTGGATCTGATGTCATATGTGGGCTAGACCAGGTGATTTAACTCCCAAAAGGATGGGAGTGAAGCATACCCAGATCTTTATATGTGCACCATTGCTGATATTCACTTTATAATTCCAGATTTTTATTTAATTACTTCATAAGGCTAGAAAGGAACTTGGATGGGAGGGTATGGATCCAGTTGTCCATGAAGCTGCAAAGACAGGACAAATAAGGTTCTGTTTAGTCCATTTGAGGATCGACATGCAAAATTAAGAAGCAGAACCTCAAATGACATAATTTCTGCGTACATACGTGAGCCACATGCAAACTGGCCTTGGACAAAGAGGCGAATGTGGGGCTCAAAGTCTGGTGTAGGCAGGAGGTTCTGGTTCATGAGGCACAGGCACTAACCCTGGGGAAAATGGGATCTGTTCCAATAACATCGACTCAAGCTGAACTGTGATCTTAAAGACCATCTAACTAGAAAGATAGGGAGGTTTTGAAACTGAATAGTGGGGACAATAGTGGAACATAAGTATGGATTTAAAGGAACAAAAATTGTCCAGATTTACACACCTACTGCAGGAAAATAACAAATGGATAGTGCTCTCACCTCTGACTTAGAAGGTCCTGGTTCAAGCCCAGGTCTAGAGATTTGGGCACAACACCTAGGCAGATTCTGCAAAACTGAGAGAGTGCAGCACAGTCAGAGAAGATGCAGTAAATCCAAGAGTAGAGTCAACACGAAAGAGTATAGTGTTAGAAAAGGCAGCCGGTCAGGCAGCATCCGAGGAGCAGGGGAGTCGATGTTTCAAGAGTAAGCCTTTCATCACAAATGAGGCTTGTGGCCCAAGGAGACTGAGAGATAAATGGGAGGGGGGGTGGGGATGGGGAAAGGAAGCTGGCAATGCAATAGGTAGATGGAGGTGGGGGATGATGGTGATAGGGCGGAGTGGATGGGTGTGAAAGAAGATGGATAGGTCAGACAGTTCAGAGGGCGGTGCTGAGTTGGAGGATAGGGGGTAAGGTGGGGGAGGGGAGATGAGGAAACTGGTGAAATCAACATTGATCCCGTGTGGTTGGTGGGTCCCAAGGCAGAACATGAGGCGTTCCTCCTCCAGGTATAGGGTGACTAGAATTTGGCGGTGGAGGAGGCCCAGGACTTGCATGTCCTTGGCGGAGTGGGAGGTGGAGTTGAAGTGTTCAGCCACAGGATGGTTGGGTTGTTTAGTGCCTGTGTCCCAGAGATGTTCT
Organism: Chiloscyllium plagiosum; assembly: GCF_004010195.1. NCBI lineage: Eukaryota > Metazoa > Chordata > Chondrichthyes > Orectolobiformes > Hemiscylliidae > Chiloscyllium > Chiloscyllium plagiosum. The sequence continues at coordinate 26,305,926 of NC_057747.1, forward strand.
CTGAAACGTTCCGCAAGTTGGCATCCTGTCTCTCTGATGTAGAGGAAACTACATCAGAGCAATGGTACAGTAAGTGACATGTGAGGAGGTGCAGGAAAATCTCTGCCGGATGTGAAAGGATCCTTTGGGGCCTTAGATGGAGGTGAGGGACAAGGTGTGGGCGTAGGTTTTACACCTCTTCTGGTGGCAGGGGACAGTGCTGAGAGTGGAGGGTGTGTTAGTGGGATCATGGACCTAACAAGGGAGTCACGGAGGGATTGGTCTCTGCTGAGTGCAGATAGGGGTCGAGAAGGAAACACATCTGTGGTGGTGGGGTCTGTTTTTAGATGGTGGAATTGGCGGAGGATGACAGGTTGGATCTGGAGGTTGATTGTATGGAAGATGAGGACCAGGAATTCTATCCTTGTTGCGATTGGAGGGGTGAGGTACAAGGGCAGAGCTTGACCACATGGGAGGGGAAATTGCAGTCCTTGAGGAAGGAGGCCATTTGGGATGTTCTGTGGTGGTATTGGTCCTCCTGGGAGCAGATGCAGTAGAGGCAGAGGAATTGGAAGTAAAGGACAGCGTTTTCACAGGAGGGGGGCTCGGAGCAGGTGTAGTCCAGGTAGCTGTGGGAGTCGGTGGGTTTGAAGTAGTTGTCTGTGTTGAGTGGATCACCAGAATGGAGATGGAGAGGTCTAGGAAGGGGAGGGAGGTGTCCGAGATGGTGAACCTGAGGTCAGGTTGAAAGGTGGGAGCATGAGGTAGCGGCAATACAGTCATTGAGGTAGTGGAGGAAAAGGTGGGGAATTGTGCCGGTGTAGCTACAGAAGATGGACTGTTCCACATACCCGATGAAGAGGCTGGCATAGCTGGCTCCCATGCAGGTGCCTATGGCTACCCCTTTGATTTGGAAGAAGTGGGAGGATTTGAAGGAGATATTTGTGAGGGTGAGGACCAATGAGCTTTTCCAGCACCACAGTTTTCGACTCTGATCTCCAGCATCTGCAGTCCTCACTTTCTCCACTAAAGAGAAATATACTAATACAGGAAATGATAAACAGAACATGACAGGAATGGATAGAAAGTGTTGAAGTAAATCAACAGAAAGGACTAGATGTTACAAAAAGTTTGAAAGAGTAGAACTAAAGGCTCCGCACTTGAATGTGTGTAGCATTCGAAACAAAGCAGACAGGAAGGATGTGAAACTATAAAAAGGCGCAGTGTGGCTCTATTAATTAAAGATGGTATGAGCACAATGGAGTGGAATGACTTAGATTGAGGCAACAAGGATGTGGAAACAGTTTGGAGAGAAATGAGAAATTAAAAAAAAACAAGTGGGAAAGGTGTACAGGGTCCTTGGTACTAACCATACAGGAAGGTGGAGCATAAAAGCATAATGAGAGCTTGTCAGAAAGATAATGGTAATAATCATGTGAGATTCTAATCTACATATTGACTGGAAAAGTTAGATGGAAAAAGTTAACTGAGATGAGGGATTCATAGAATGTCTTGAAGATAACTTCTTAGAATAGCATGATGTAGCATATTGAGATAGAATTAATTCATGGTCTCATAGCAAAGGCACCTCTGGGTTGCAGTGACCATATGGTTTAATTTTACATTCACTTTGAGGGAAAGAGGAACTTTTAAAACAAAACTTAAATAAGGGGAATTCCAAGGGCATGAAAGGAGAGCTAGTTAAATTGAATTTCCAAATTACATTAAAGCATCAGTCAATAGAAATGTAACAGCAGACTTTCAAGGGGGTATTTCAGAATGCACAGAATAGAAACTTTCCCGCAAGTCAGAAAAATTCCAAGGGACAGATCCACCATCCGTGGTTAAGTTGAAATATTAAAAATACTTGCAAATTAAATGTAAAAGCACTAAACATACAGACAGTCCCCAGTTTGCGAATGGGTTCTGTTCAGATGTTGGAACACAATGTAGAATAGTATAATATAGCCATTTGTAAGTACAAGTAATATTTGTATGTCAGGTCTTTAAAATTACACCCCTGTATGGGGTCGCATTTGAAGTGGGACATTAATAAATTGGGAGCTTCCTGTGATTGTATAAAGTCAAGTAGCAGACCAGAAGATTCAATAGAATTTAACCAAAGGCAAAAGGTAAGCTAAGAAAAAGAGGCGAAAATTAAAATCCAAGAGAAAGCTAGCCAGAAACCAAACAAAATCTGAGTATAACACTTACCAAACTGAGTATTGGTCCTATACAAAGTGAGACTGTAGAATTAATAATGGAAAAGAATGAAATGGCAGATTAGTTTATCAGGGTGGCATGGCTGCCTCACAACACCATGGATCCAGGTTCAATTCCAGCCTTTAGTGACTGTCGATGTGGAGTTTGCACATTCTCTCTGTGTCTGTGTGGGTTTCCACGAGTGCTGTGGTTTCCTCCCACAGTCCAAAAATGTGCAGATTATGGAATCCCTACAGAGTAGAAGCAGGCCATTTGGCCTATTGAGTCCTTACAAAACCTCTGAAGAGCATCCTACACAGACCCACCCTCCTGTCCCTGTAACCCTGTATTTCCCATGGCTAACCCACCTAACCTACACATCCCTGGACACTATGGGCAATTTAGCATGGACATTTCACCTGACCTGCACATCTTTGGAGTGCGAGAGGAAACCCATGCAGACACAGAGAGAATGTGCAAACTTGACACAGACAGCCACCCAAGACTGGAATCGAACTCAGGTCCCTGGTGTTGTGAGGCAGCAGTGCTAACCACTGAGCCAGCCCAAAATGAAAAGTCCTTCTTCCCAACCCAGAACCAAATCCAGGCTGTGGCAAAAGTGCCAAGTAATAAACACTAGGCAAGCAGGGAAGATTAGGTGGATTGGCTGTGCTAATTTACACATAGTGTCCTGCGATATGCAGATATCCCAGGATTAGCCATGGGAAATGCAGGGTTACAGGGATAGGGTAGGGAGGTGGGTTTGGGTGTGATACTCTTCAGAGGGTTGGTGTCGACTCAATGGGCTGAATGACCTTTTTCCATGCTGTAGGGACTTTTTTTCCCTTTATTCATTCATGGAATGCATTGCTGGCCAGGCCATCATTTATTCCCCATCCCCAATTTGCTCAGAGAACAATTAGGAGTCAACCACATTGCTGTGGGTCTGGAGTCACATGTAGGCCAGGCCAGATAAGGATGGCAAATTCCTTCCCTGAAGGACATTAGTGAACCAGATGGGTTTTTCCAACAATCCACAATGGATTCACAGTCATCATTAGACACTTAATTCCAGATTTGTTTTAACTGAATTCAAATTCTGCCATGGCAGGATTTGTACCCAGGTCCCAAAATATTACTTGGGTCTCTGCATTAACAGTCCAGCAATAATACCACGAGGCCATCATCTCCCCTTAAGTTCAATGATTGAGTGACTGTGTGTATTTTGCATATTTTCCCATGTCTGTATGGGTTTCCTCTGGGTGCTCTGGTTTCTTCCCACAGGCCAAAGATGTGCAGGTCAGGTGGAATGGTCATAGGAAATGTAGGGTTATGGGGATAGGCTAAGTGAGTGGACAAAAATGAGGCAAATATAATGTAAGAAAATGTGAAATTGTACAATTTGGCAAGAAGAATGAAAAAGAAGTATTTTATCTAAACGTGGAGAGAGCTGGGTGTCCTCAAGCATGAACTGCAGATTAGCATGCAGGTACAGCAAATACTTCTGAAAACTAATTGAACATTATCATTTATCATGAGAGGAATTGAAGATAAAACTGGGGAGTTATAAAGGGCACTGGTGAGACCACTGTATTGGTCACATTATTTAAGGAAGTATGTAAATATGTTCAGAGAAGGTTTACCAGTCTGACACCTGGAATGAGGAGTGTCTTAAGAGGAAAGGTTGGACAGGCTGGACTTGTATCTATTGGAAGTTCTGAGGAAGGGTCACCGGACACAAAAGGTTAACTCTGATTTCTCTCCGCAGATGCTGCCACACCTACTGAGTTTTTCCAGCAATTACTGTTTTTGTATCTGTTGGTGTTCCTCAGAATAAAAGGTGATTTGATTGAAACATAAAATCCTGAAGGGTATGGACAGGGTAAATGTGGAGAGGAGCTTTCCTCTTACAGGACAAGCTAGAACTAACGGTCACTGTTTCACGAGGAGTGTCCAATTAAAATGAAGAAGAGCAAAATTTATTCTCTCAGAGTCAGTCTTTGGAGCTCTCTTCCTGAAAAGGCAATGGTAGAAAGGAACTCAAATATTTTTAAGGCCAATGCAAGTAGCTTCTTAGTAAGCAATGTGCTGAAAAAGCTAATGGAGAAGGCAGATTTGAGGTCACAATTATTTCGGCCATGATTATATTGAATGGCAGAGCAGGTTTGAGGGGCTGAATGGCCTTCTCTTGCTCCTATGTTGTTTTTGTTTGTTTATTAATCTAGATTCCAGATCATGGTGGGATTTGAACATAAATCTTCTGAATTGATAATTTGAACCTCATTCAGTAACATATTCATGATGCTACAGTACACATTTTTCTATCATGGTATAAAATGTCTGTGCTAGTCAGTGACAATGGGATGTCATCATTGCTTGGTACTCACATTTTTAAAAGTACTTGTGTTCACATGTTATGAAATTGCAAAGAGAGACAGACCTGAAGCTGATGTGTTAATCTGGTTCAGAAAGCTGTAATTCCTAAATCCTATTGAAAATATTAACAGACAAGGACAGGACCACCTTATATCCTTCAAAGGAATAATTTTGACGTCATTCTTAGCCAACTACAGCCTTGCCTGAAGGCTTTTTAGTTTTATATGTCAAAAGTTCACGAAGTTGTCTGATCAGCATTACCATTACTGAAAAGTGCAAGAAAAGCATTTATGTAGTTTCCAAATATTATTCCTCTGAAATATTATAAGCAAAGTGGGAGGAGGATTTTGTGGAGCACAGAGAAATTGTGTCAAACAGCGTACTTCTACTGTTTTAAAATAATCATATTAAACAATGATGTGGAGGTGCCAGTGTTGGACTGGGCTGTACAAAGTTAAAAATCACAAACACCAGGTTATAGTCCAACAGGTTTATTTGGGAGCACTACCTTTCAGAGCGCTGCTCCTTCATTAGGTGGCTACCTGACAAAAGAGCAGCACTCCAAAAGCTAGTGCTCCTAAGTAAACCTGTCGGGCTATAACCTAGTGTTGCGTGACTTTTAAAATTAAACAAAGTCAGTGTTGACAACCCATGAGGGACAATGTAAGAAAAACTAAATTCCAAAAGAAGCTTACTCAATTTAAATAACACAAAAAACTGTGGATACTGGAAGTCTGAAACTGCTGGAGAAACTCAGCAAGTTTGACAGGTATCTGTGGAGAGAGAACCAGAGTTAATGTGTGACTTTTCTTCAGTTCTTCAGTCCAGGAATTTCTGATTTTGTTACTCAATATAAATGTCATTTGGGTGATCAGGGAACCCAAGCCCCAGCAGATTGACTGTTTGTACCTAATTTCCTAAATCAACCTGTTCAGAGATATTATTACATACTTCTGGAACAGGTGGTATCAAACCCAGTTCTCTCAGGTCAGGAGTAGGGACATTACCACTGCACCACAAGAGCCCCAATGGACTGTTTGAATGACTGTATCTTTCTTACTTATTGCATGGATTTGTTGCCCATCCCTAATTGCCATTGAACTCTCTAAGCCATTTCAGATGGTAGATAAGACGTAACTACATTGTTTTGGAGTCACATGTAGGCCAGACCAAGTAAAAATGGCAGATTGTCTTCCCTGAAGGACATTAGTGAACCAGATGGAACTTTAACAACAATTAATACATAGTTGCCATTAGACTAGCTTTTAATTCCAGATTTATTGGATTCAGATTTCACAATCAAGCACGATAGGAGTTGAATCCACGACCACAGAGCATCAGCCTGGGATCTGGATGACTAACCAAGTGGTATTACTGCCTTGCTATCACCTCTACCACCTCCCCTTACTTACTTATGCAAATATCAACAGCCAAGTTAAAACTGCATTGTGTAACTATATTGGATCTATGTTCTATGCACTGTTTCTGATTTTATTGCACTGTCTTGTCTGTGTTTGTTACTGTTATCTTTGTGATAAATGGAAGTGGGATTTGAGGTTTTTCCTCATCTCCCTGAAAACTGATTGAACGGTGGTGTTTGGGTTTTGACTTTGCTTCCCTTTCCCCTGTATGTGGTGTATTTTTTGTGAAATGCTGCTTTCTGTTTTTTTGTCAACTGTATTTTGCACTGTTTAATAAAATAAAAAATAGACTGCATTTGTGAGACTGGAACATTGTGAAATTGAGACCATCCAATAAACTTCAAATCTCATTATACAAGAGTGAGGTTTCCCTGTCAGAATGTTAATGTTCTTCTCAGCTTCTGTTTTCTTTGTTAGATCCACTGCTATCATTAATATGAAGGAGTGTATTTCACCAACAGAATCTGTGCTGATGTGACCAACCTGTTTTCAAATGAAGAGTCACCGGGCAAGTGCGAATAGTAATTTGATCTGTTGCTAGTTCATTCATCATTATTTTATTGGCTGTTTGTGTTTTTAATACACTTTGAGACAAATGTCACAGATATGCTGATCTTCTCACTAAGTACCATTTTTAGGTCAGGTGCAATAAGGGTCAAAGGCAGTGTAGGGAAAATGGCATTTCCTTGAATTTGGGACAGTTAACATCTGGATTCAATTTACTTGTAATCAGTTACAGCTCTCTGTGCCTGTAGGTTCCCATTTCCTCTTCCGAAATGAGAGGGCCCTGGCTCATGTTTGTAATGAATGAGCAGGTCCTTCTCTCCTGGTTTTACAATGTGAAAGGGTAGTTCGTAATGTTTGCCCCATCGAATGGTGGAACTCCCCAGCCAACAGGCAACACTTGTTCCAGCAACACAGATAAGCCCTGGCCTCAGTTAAACAGGAAAAGAAGCTAACAGAAGGAGGCCATAAAGATCCTGCCATTCAATGAGATCATAACTGATCGATCTAGATCTTTTTCTTGCTCTATTACCTCCACAAACCTGACAATCAACTGAAATAAAAAAGAACTGTGGATGCTGGAGATATGAAACAAAAAATTGAAATTACTGGAGAAACTCAGTAGCTCTGGCAGCAACTCTGGAGAGAAAAACAGTTGACATTTTTGGTTGAGCGATCCTTCTTCAGAACCAACTAAATCTTCACATTTCCCCTCCACACCATGCCCACTCTTCAGGTTCCTTCTATCTGTCTGTCTATCTGTCTGTCTATCTATAACTTTCCTCCTCCTTGGACAGCAGAATGCCAATACTAATTTCTTCACTTTTTCCATCCATCGTTTACTTCTTTGTCTTTCTCTTTGGTCTCCATTTCCTGGCTTGTGGTTAAATGGAAGTGAATAAGTGAAGCAGGAGTCAGATCAGTCCAGAATTTGGATCTCCACACTATGTAGATTCCATTGTAGGTGGCAGATTCTTGGGAATATCCTTTGGAATACTGTACATGGACAATTTATTTTGTCATTCAATTCACGTTAAAGCAAGAGTCTTCAAACCCAACAGAATAAATTGTTTATTTTTGAATGGATGGAAATCAGGCATGTGCTCACTGAGAAGCCATGGGAGAGGAGAGGGAGCCATAGTTTAATTGAATTGTTTAGGACAGGGATCAACAGATTCTTTTTATAATAATGCTATCAAGGATATAGGTTAAAAAGCATTAAGTAGAATGAAAGCACACATCAACCATAACCTAACTGAATTCCAGACCAGGCTCAATGTTCTTGTATTCCCTCTCTATGTGAAGAGAAAAGATTCACGCAAATATATAAATTTACAAATTAGGAGCAGAGTAGGCCAATAAGATCCTTGACCCTGCTCTATAATTCAAAAACCTCATGCATGATCTGATTACTCTGCATTCCCACTGAACCATGTTACTCTTTCACTCCTTGCTTAACAGTAATCTATTTAAAATAAAAATTAATAAAATATAAAGAACTGAAAATGCTGGAAACCTGAAACAAAAACAGAAATTGTTGAAGAAACTCAGCAGGTCTGGCAGCATCTTGGAGACTTTCTTCAAGAATCTACTCCTTCTGCTTTAAAAATATTAAAGGACTCTCCTTCCACCAATGTTTCAGGAAGAAATTCCTAAAGACTCACATTTCCTGCGAATGAAAATAAATTCTCCTTAGTTCTATCTTAAATGGGCCATCTCTAATTTTTAAACAGTGATCTTTGGTTCCGGATTCTCCCACAAGAGGAAATGTCCTTTCTTCATCCACCCTGTCAAAATCCTGCCAGGTCTTACATGTTTCAATCAAGCCAATTTTTACTCCAATCGATACAAGCCTAGCCTCTCCAAGCTTTCCCCTGAAGACAAACTGACCATTCTGAGTAAAATAAAACAAACAATGGCAAATGCTGGAGATCTGAAACAAAAACAGAAATAGCTGATGAAACTCTATAGAGTTCTAATGAAGAGTCACTGAACATGAAACATTAACTCTGCTTTCTCCCCACAGATGCAATCACACCTGCTGAGTTACACTAACTATTCCAAATATTCATCTGGTAAACATTTTCCATACTACCAACAACACATTTACTTCCTTAACTAATGAGACTATTATTGTACACAATAGTCTGGATGTTGTGTTGCCAATGCCCTGTTTTAATGCAGCATAATTTCCGTACTTTAATATTCAATTCCCTCACAATAAATAAAATTCTGTTCATTTTCCTGATTTCCTGCACACTAACCTTTCTTTCATTGATCCACTGGGTCACCCAGATACCTCTGCATCTCAGAGTTCTCTAAATTCTCAACATTTAGAAAGCTTTTATCATTTCAAAATTCTATCTAATTTCTTTTATACTTTAATTTCCCACCTTATTCATTTCTGGTTATTCTTCATTATTTTCTTTTTATATTCTGTCCAATCTCCTGACCTGCCAAGATCTTTCTTTTAGTTTGATACTAACTTTAACCCTTTTTAGTTCACCAAAGATAGTAGATCCTCCCCTTAGATTTTCTCTTTCTCGTGAGAATGAATCTATTCAGTCTATTTTGTAAAATCCCCCTAAATGTCTGCCACTGTATTTCTAATGACATATCCTTTAACCAAATACTTTAAACTTTAGACAACTCTGCTGTCATCTCCTCAGTATCACACTTATTAAAGTTTTAAACTTTAGTTTCTGATCCATTCTTCTCTCACTCAAACTGAATGTAAAACTAAATCATATTGCGATCACTGCTGTCTTGGAGCAGTACTGAGTACACTCTAGCCTACTCTCTGGTTAGCTCTAGAACATGCTGTTTTCAAAAACAATTTATTCAATTATTCAGAATGTGATAGGTCATCGACTTCAAAAGTTATAGCCTTAAGTCTTGCCTAATGATAACCCAATGGGATTGTGGTTTTGGAGAAGGAAATCATAAAATCCACTCATGCAATTACATCTTAGTTTTGAATACCTCCATCAAAGGTAACTCATCAGTATCTTTGTATAATGACCCAGATTCTGCAGTGATAATTACAGAGAGATTTTCAGCAACTGCCAACATTACTCCACTGCAGGTAATTGTAGCTTTGGGAGTCCACACGTGTGCAAAATAACACTGAAGCCCAGAACTTTCTCTCAGTAACTCTAGATTTATCCAGGGAATATTCTGTTGTGAACTCTCAGATTGCTAATTGTAGGAAATGTAAACTGAGAAGAATTTCCATTCTCACAGTTGGTCCCGCTGTAAAAACCCTTAAAAAATTGATCATTTGTCAACTGATATTTTAACTGTGTTCTGACTTCATAATAACTACTGCATACCCTTACTGACACTGAAAATTTGCTGACTGTTGGATATTTCCATGATGATTAAGAATTATCACAGAGTTTTATATCGATAGTTGGCTTGACAATCTGTCTCTGTAGCACTGAGATATTTGCCAGTGTCGTTTTTGCTGCAATATTCAAAGAAATTCATTGCTTTCAGCTGATGCAGACACAAATGCCATAGCCTGAAGCTTTTCTCATTGTAATGAATGTCATTGTAAAAATCTTCTTCCAATTTACAAAGAGTTCACATTCCTTGTTCCCGACAAGACAACCCCAACACTGATCACTGATTCCCTCAGGCCAACCCAATTCATCTTCCACCTGAACAAAATTTAGAAAATTGATGTGAGACCAACAAGTTAAGCTAGTGCAGCAAAAAGCACTGAAGGTAATGTAATTTGACAAAGTATGTTCATTGAATCGCATCTGAGCCGGGTCATTCTGGATGCTGTCTTATTCTGGATGCTGTAACTCCTGCCTTACCTCCAATGTGACAATAGTTTGAAATTAAAGCAACCCTGGTGTTAATCCAGTAGTACAGAAATGGTGTGCCATTTTTGAGTCAGTATAGGGGCAACCTCCTTCCTGTGGTCTCCTAGATATTCCAAACATTCTAAATTGTGCATCTGAATTTCAGCTCACGCAAGAGATCCTTTTGTGCATTGATAGTAATAAAAGTATTGTCTAAAGTTTTCCACTTGCATTTCACAAAGACATTTTGAATTCATACCAAATGTCGGAACTGCAGCTGTAACTCTTGTCTGTATGGATAAGTGGTCTAGTTCTAATGCCACAGACACTTATCGTGCTGTTCCACATTATACATGCTGCTGCCTCATCAAAATTTCTGGATTGTTGTCAGGGAGAGATTCTGAAGAATCCATTCTTTTATCCATTCAACTCACTTCAACACTTCTGAATTTTTTTTCTTTATTTGTGGAACTTGGGTGTCAATACTGGCCAACATTTATTGCTTGTACCTAGTTGCCCTTTTGAAGGTGGTGGTGAGCTGTCTTCTTGAACCACTGCAGTCTATGTTCTATAGGTAGACCCACAATGCCCTGAGGGAGTGAGTTCCAGGATTTTGACCCAGTGACCTCGAAGGTACAGCAATATATTTCCAAGTCATGCTGGTGAGTGGCTTGGAGGAGGTGGTGTTCCCATGCATCTACTGCCTTTGTCCTTCTAGATGGAAGTGGTCGTGGGTTTGGAAGGTGCTGTTTAAGGAGCCTCAGGTGAATTTCTGCAGTGCATTTTATAGGTGGTACACACTACTGCTACTGAGCATCAATGGTGGAGGGAGTTGATTGCAAAAGCAAGAACACAAATGCTGCTGATAGGGACGAATAAAAAGTTCCTTTTGAATATTGTCAGACTTCTCATAGCTAGACCAAGAATATTTAGTGTGGACATGCAACTGTTTGTTAGGGTTCAGTGCTGAAGGAGTTAGATTACCAAACTTCTAATTCAGAAAGTCCCAAATTGGCAAGTTGGTTCTAAAACTAAATTACAAACTTGTTTTTTTCTGTCATTCAGGGTTGTTTTCATTAAAATGGAAAAACATTTAAGAACCATTTGACCACAAGGTTTAAAATTGTGAACAGGTACAAACTGAGAGTTTCTTTGCTGATCTAAAATGGAGGGATATGCGTAAACAATTAAATATAAGAGATCAATCACACAGCAAGATCCCACAAGCAGCAATGTGACAACAACCAGACAATCAATGATTTTTGCAGCGATGAACATTCAAGGAAAAATGTTGGTCAGGAAAGAACACCCTATCTATCATTAAATTATGCCCTAGGATTTTTTTACATTCCAACTGAGAAGGAAAATGAGGCCTCAATTTAAGAGCTCACCCAAAACAGAGCACGTAGGAACAAAGAACAGGGCCACTCTGCCTTTTGAGCCTGCTCTGAAATTCAGTAAGATCGTGGCTGTTCTGATTTTAACCTCAACTCTACATTCCTGCATATTGCCTTTTAATCTTTCATCCCCTTGGTCATCAAGAATCTATCTATCTCTGCCTTAAAAATATTTAAAGATTCTTCATGCATCACTATCTAAATCAGGGAATTCCAAAGACTCACAACTCTGAGACTTTTTTCCACATCACTATTTTAAATGGTAAGCCCCTTATTTTTCAACTGACCCCTAGTTCTAGACTCTCCCACCAGAGGAAATATCCTTTCAACATTCATCCGACCAAGTCCCCTCAAGATTCTGTATGTTTCACTAAGTTACCTCTGAATCTTCTAAGTTCCGAAGGAGAGGCCTGGCCTTTCTAGCCTTTCTTTATAGGGAGATCCACTCATTCCAGGTGTTAGATCAGTAAATCTTCCCTGAATAGCTTCCAACATTTTAACATTCTTAACATTTGATAGTGCAGCTCCCTCAGTAATGGAAGTGTCAAACAGGTGACAAGTTCAGTAGCAAGAGTGGGATTTGACTCCACAAACCTCTGTAGGTGCAGTGAGAGTGTGATTTGCTGAAACTTAGCTGACATAACTGTACTGTGTAAATTTGCACTTTGTTTCTGAAGTTACTCCAGAGAGGCTGGTATCCCGTCACCACATCATTCCTTATTTACACACACACACACACACACTGGTCTGGCTTCCTCAGACACCGCTCTCAGAGTGAACCGAACATCTGACAATCCTGCTTATATCTGTCAGCCAGGGCTCCCTGATTGGACCAGCTTAACATCCTCAATAGGGGAATTCTTATTTTATGAGCTCCACCTGGCTGACCTCATTCCAATCAATACCATTTCCAATGTTCTCATCAGCCCCAACCCCCCTCTCCCCCACAATTTGAAATTCAAGCAAGATCCTATTTCTTTGACTTCACCAAAGCCCATTTATAATGTACCTGCAACTAGGAGCAGATGTAGACCATTCAGCCCCTCACATTTGTTCAAGCTTCCTTTGGAGGGCTCTTGCAGTGTTCCTCCCTCTGAGCTTGGTGGCCCTGGTTCAAACCCAACCTGCTCCAGAGGTGTGTCAAACCATCTGTGTGGCTGACCAGGTTAATTGGAAAAGTGTTTGCTTGTTGACCTACATTGGCTCTTGACCCTCCAGTGCCACCATTTTAAAATGTCAGTGCTCGCATTCAAATCCCTCAATGGCATAATTTTCAATTCACCAATCTTGCCAGAATTCTACATTCCTCTAATTCTGGCCTCTTGCACATCACCCACTTCCTGCATCCCACCAGTGGTGCCATACCTTTAGCAATCCAGATTCATCAAGTCTAGGATTCCCACCATCAATCTCAATCATCTCTTTAAGCTAGTTTAATCCCTCCTTAAAACCCACTTCTTAGGCAAACTTTTGGTCAACCTCCCTATACAACACCTTAAGACACTTCTCTTCAGTAAATGGACTGTATGAGTGTACCACGTGCAATTTCCCTTCCAAGCCACTCACCATCCTGACTTGGAAGTATATCATCAATCCTTCAGCATTGTTGGGTCAAAAATTCTGGAACTCCCTTCATAAAAGCATTGTGGGAACACTCATAACACATGGACTACAGCAGTTCACAAAGGCAGTTCACCTTTTCCTTTTCTGGGCAAATTAGGGATGGGGAATAAGTACTGGCCCAACCAGCGATGCTCACATCTGGTAAACGAATAACAAAACTGCTTTTTGTTTTTTTCCAGAAATCAGTGTAAGAGGAATAAACTAGCCTTGTGAGGTATGAGAGCATGTAATTGGTACTTTTGCTATTTCTAATGCAGTGTGTCCAAATGCCTCAAATTTCAGTGGATGCAAATAAAATTGCAGAGGCAGCAATGGAACCAAGGCAGTTCATGTATCACTTTGTATTTTATTGATGAGGTGTCATTGCCTTGATATGAAAATCCTTCAATGTCATCTGAGTGCAAGCTTGCATTACAGACGAAAGCTGAGTAGAGGCCAGGCACTCCTTCACAGTGAAAATATCAGAGGGAAAGTCAGCATGACATTGGCACAGTTCTCCAAGCAGGTCAAAGTGTTGTACCTATGGCTAGAAACATACAAAGTCTGGGGTTCACAGGAAGAGGAAAAGACAATGTCTCAAATTTGCAGGATAGAATCTGTCAGTGCTGGTGTTGACTCATTAGGCTGAAGGTCCTACTTTCACGCTGGAGGTATTGTGTGCTTCTATGAGAGCTTTGGAATAGTCAAATCCAGAGGTAACAAAGACATGAATAAGAGTTTCACCACAGATAAGCTGAAGTTAAGATGGAGTCAGGTGATGTTTTGAGAGTTAAGTTAGTGACTGCAATGATGACATGATTATGACATTCAGCTTAGTCTGTCAATGCACTAAAGGAGCCAAGCCTTGTGCCACCGCTTGAGTGAGACACACGGGCAGCTTCGCAGATACATCTGTTGTGCTAACATGTAATGGGGCTTAACCCCACCAACCTTCTGATCTACAAGTGATATAACTACCACTGAGCCACAGATTAGACGCTGGGCAAATTCTTACAGATTAGAGCTCAACTTTCAATTGGTGAAGTTCGCAGCCAAATATCTAGGACACTCATAATAACTTCCCACCTGTATAAATCCACAACTAACAATTTGACAAGAAAATTTCCTGCCTATTCATGCAGAACTACGAATGCAATCTTATCACTTTGCTTAGTATAGGTTCAGAACCATAGTGAGTAAACTAAAAGCAAACACAACTGCTCATCCCTGGGAGGGACAAATTCTCTCACCTGCAACAACCCATGAATTAAAATTCCCAGAATAGGAAGGTGACCAATCTAAGGGAGTATTATTAGTCTCCACAATGAATAAGTTATTCAAAGAACAATTGTCCAAGTTTGTTCTAACACATCGAGTACATACAATGTACTGTGTAAGTATATTGAAAGTTTACATTACTCCTATGTTCACCTGTATTCTGACAAACAATATAGCAGTAGTCACTAGGTACTCTACACTCATACCTGTATGACTCTATCAGCTGCATCATTCCCAAGAACGTCTCAAGAAGAACATCCACTACCACTTTCTCAAGGGCAATGACACAACATCAGCATTGCCAACATCTCCCCCAAACAGAGGATTTTTTTTTTAAACTCCCTAATGGCTATGGAATGATACCAAAAAAAATATTCAGTGTTGCTAAACAACACAAGCAAGCTTTGAGAATAAATATAAACACTTCGTGGTATAGTATAAAGAATAAAGCTGTGACTGGCAGCACTAGAAGGTACTAATTCAATCTAAGAGCTCTGGTGACATTGAATGCCACACATGCTTTTGTCATGGTTCATGACACCAACGGAATCCCTTTGATTTGCTCTTCTCTTGTATCTCACTATAGATCCTCTATTATCTTATATATAGGATGTGATCCTTCATTTCATTCCAGGGACATCTTAAAAGGGCAGCATCCTGACAATAATTAGAAAGTCATTTTTATTTCTTGTTAATCTATGACATTCTAGTTTCTTTTAATAGTTGCAATCTTTAATTTTCCTTTGCTTTCAAAGGAAGTGGTGATGTAGTGGTAATGTCATTGGACTATAATCCAAAACCCCAGGCTAACGTTCTGGGGACATGGGTTTGAATCACAAAGTGGTAAATGATGAAATTTTAATTCAATAAAATCTGGACTTAAAAGCTACCCTAATGGTGACCATTAACCACTGTTGATTATTGCAAAACCCATCTGATTCAATAATGTCCCTGACAGAATTTTGAATTCTGGGAGTGTGATCAATAGCCCACATTAATGTCCATAGTAATGTTATAATTTTAGGAAATCGAAAAGTCACAATAGTGCAGTGTTGATGCTAAATTGTATTCACTTACACTCTGTTTATAAAATCGCAAGATGAATAGCAAAAGTTTTTTCCCTAGGGTGGGGAAATACGACTCCTCAGCCTCTCCCATTTTATCTCTCCCTGGGGAAGACGTTTCATATCATTCGGCACCATATGGAATAAACTAGATTTGAAAGGATTTCTGGACATCTATATTTTATTATATCCAGATCACCTTCTTTCATCTGTTAACTGCCACCATTAAATCATCCATGTTTTTGATTGATTAATTTACATACAAAACCTGTTAAGGGCAATACAGAACCCCAAACGTCAGGGAGCTGTGGAGAGGGAGGGAGAGGGGAAAATCTAATGGACTTAGAAAGGGAGATAAAGAACTCTACCCTCTGCAGTGCCTTCACCTAAAGGCATTGGGAATATGGGCTGACACCACATGTTCCCTCTGGTAGACTTCATTAACTTAAGCAGAGTTTATGGTCAAAGCACTACTTTGAATATTTTAAAAAACATACCCTATGAGTGGACCATCAGCATGTATTTGACCTTCCCTACTGAGGTCAAAATAGATTGTACAGTGAAAATCAGACTCCAACAATTGAAATTGGTAACTACAGTATACTTGCACTGTAAGACACAAATTGTCATAGTGGACATAACTCCAATTGTTGGCGAGGGAGGTCTAGCAATTTGCAGTCACTGTTAAATATTGATCCAGTTGTATGAATGCTGGCAATTTAAATTGTATTTACCTGTTCAATTACTTATTCTCCAAGTCTGACTTTTGAAGTTTCAGGATACCATTGTTCAGTTTCTTTCCTCCTGTGTTGTCCTGGGTCTGTAAAGTTGCAGTGAGATAGCTATTACCTGGCTATGAGTTTCCACCTTCTCGTTGTCTCCTTGTTGAAACGTGCCCATCAGTGTAGCATCATCTGCTTTCCTGTAATTCAACTTGTCGTAACAAGTAGCTCAACACCCCCTACATTATGCAGGACCACCCCAGAAAAGACAAATAGTTTCAACAAGGCAGAGACTTTTACTTAATCTCCCGAAGGAAACATAAACGGACAAATCCCCTGTCTATCTCTCAATCTATTCATCGCCAAGTCAAACGAAGGAACAGCTTCTGCTGCATTAACCTGTGCTGCATTAGAAATTTTGATTAAAATATATAAATCCCACGCAAACACATGCCTTTCAACATTTTCAATGTAAGAATTATATAACTGATATATGCTTATGTAATCCATGCTTTAAACGAACAGTAATGTTGCTTGAGATTCTTGGCACACCTTTTTCATAAAATGCAAACAGAACCTTCCCTGTGTCTCTGCATTCTTTCAGTTCAGCTGTGTCACCCCTGAGCTTTGGAATTCACCTCTGTACTCTTTATTCTTTACATTGCTCTCTCCTCTCTGAGGACACTGGTTAAAGCTTAATTTACAGGAACATAGGATCAGGAATTGGCCATTCAGCCCTCAACAGTGCGGTGCTGGAAAAGCACAGCAGGTCAGGCAGCATTCGAGGAGCAGGAAAATCGCCCTTCAGGCAAAAGCCCTTCATCAGGAATGAGACTGGGAGCCTCGGGGGTGGAGAGATAAATGGGAGGGGGGGTGGGGCTGAGGGAAAGATAGCTGAGAGTGCAACAGGTGGATGGAGATGGAGGTAAAGATAATAGATGCAGAAAGGTGGGAAGGAAGATGGACAGGTGGGACAGGTCATGAAGACAGTGCTGAGCTGGAAGGTTGGAACTGGGGCAAGGTGAGGGGGAGGGGAAATGAGGGAACTGGTGAAGTCCACATTGATGCCCTGGGGTTGGAGGGTCCCGAGGCAGAAGATGAGGTGTTCTTCCTCCAGTCATTGGATGGTAAGGGAGTGGCAATGGAGGAGGCCCAGGACCTGCATGTCCTCAGCAGAATGGGAGAGGGAGTTGAAGTGTTCAGCCACCGGGCGATAGGGTTGGTTGGTGCAGGAGTCCTGGAGATGTTCCCTGAAATGCTTTGCGAGTAGGCATCCTGCCTCCCCAAGGTAGAGGAGACCACATCGGGAGCAACGGATACAGTAAACGACACGTGTGAAAGTGCAGGTTAAACTTTGGGGCCTTGGACAGGAGTGAGGTGGCAGGTGTGGGCGCAGGTTTTGCAATTCCTGCAGTGGCAGGGGAAGGTGCCAGGAGGGGAGGGTTGGTTGTTGGGGGACATGGACCCAAAGAGGTAGTCGCAGAGGGAACGGTCTTTACAGAAAGCGGATAGGGGTGGGTAGGGAAATACATCTCTGGTGATGGGGTCTGTTTGTTGGTAGCAGAAATGCCCTCAGCCTGTTCTGCCATTCAATGAGATAATAGCTTACCTGTGGCCTAACTCCACATACATGCTCTGCAAAAATGTATCTATCTCAGATTTGAAATAACACTAACCCAGTATCCACCGCCATTTGTGGAAGAGAGTTCCAAATATGTAGCACTCTTTGTGTGTAGGAGTGCTTCCTAACATCTGTCTTGTTGACCAAGCATCTTATAATCTGTCCTTTTATAAAATTATTTCATGGGAGGTGAGCATCATTATTGCCCGTCCCTAAAATGCACAAGGGTAATGAACGGCCATTTCAGACAACAACTAGGAGTCAAACACATTGCTGTGCATCTAGAGTCAGGTGCGGGACTAGTCAGATCTCTGTATGAGTCGAGAATATTGTGCTGAAAAACACAGCAGGTCAGGCAGCATCCGAGGAGCAGGAAAATCGACGTTTAGGGCAACAGCCCTTCATCAGCAATGCCATTCCTGATGAAGGGCTTTGGCCGAAACATTGATTTTCCTGCTTCTCGGATGTTGCCTGACCTGCTGTGTTTTTCAGCACCACTCTAATCTTGACTCTAATCTCCAGCATCTGCAGTTCTCACTTTTGCTTAGGTCTCAGTATGAGTTGTCTCATGACATTCCCACTTAAGCACTGTCTTGAGTAAAGTCTCCACCTTTGACTGATTATTCTGATTAGTTTTCTGTGAAGTTTTTGGGAAATTTTACAGCTTTAACGTGTGAGTAGTTATTTAGTCACAGGCTGGTGTACAAAATGCTGATCCGAATGTAGACAGCCATTGTCAATTAATAACCCCTTGTCTTCTAAGCACCTGGGAACAATAATGGGGAAAGAGTGCACAAATCAGGATAACAACTGACCTGACTTTGATAATTGTGCTCATTTGAAGAGCTAGTGCAGGCATGATGGTCTGAATGGTCTCCTTCTATGCCAGGACAATTCTGTAAAGACCATATCTTTTTTATTTTTCCGACTTTAAGATTGTAGATTAAAGTGAGAAAAAAAACTGATCAAAGATTTTCAAAGGATTGCTACACCTTTTATTTAAATTCAAGTAATCTGACATTTGTTGTAAGTACAGTTTAAACAGCTGTTTATGCAAGCAATGGGGGTAAGCTTTGTTCCAGATGATCTGGAGCTGGGGTTGCATACAAATGAAGCTTCAGCCAGCAATAGGTAGCTGATTGGTCTGTGGTGTGATGATGCTGTGGCCATAAGGGTTTTTGTCCGAGTTTCTATTATGAGAGAGATTGAGTAAGAGGAGCCAAGTAGTCTCTGGTAAGTAAATAACTTGTGAGGCCTTTGGGCTTTTTTTTTGAAGTTGGAACAATAGAGGCCACTGAGATGTAGCCAGCTCTCACACAGACCAGGATTTCTAGTTATTTTAGTTTTTAGATTCAGCAGAAGCTGCTGAAGGTTTAAAGAAGTAGAAGCTATGTTTTCCCCCTTCTCTCAGTTACAGCTTGAAGCTGGGGATTCTTTTCCTACTGTGGGCGTTATATGTGAAAAAACCTGATTCCTGAATTTGCCTTTTGGCTGAGGGGTGTGTTTATGGGATGCCACTATATTGGAACAGTTAATTAGTATTTATTACCTCGGTTAAGTTTTCCAATTGAGTAAAGTTATGCTAAGTTCTTTTTTTGTTGTTGTTGTATTTTAACCATGGTGTTTAAATAAAATGTTTTGCTTCATATTGAATCGTTTGACCAGTCAAATTGCATCTGAAACACAGCAGTTCACATTTGCCTTGAAAATATGAAAAAGATATGGTCTAGGCTACCTTCTTACAATATTTCGAGAGGGTCTGGTCTGGTCCATAACAATGGACTAGTGACTAGTTTTTGATGACAAAGGTGTCCTACCTGCCAACAGATCAGTGATTGGCTCCCAGGCACGTGAACAGTTTGGCAGTGTTTAGGGCAGAAGCCATCTGACCTCCAGAAAGAAAGAAGCTGTATTTGCTCTACAGTAAAACACACCGGAAGCCTGAAGATAGGCAGTTTATTTCCCCATACCAACTGCTGAAAGCTGTGACTTCTAATGAATAAGTCAATGCCTCTATGTTGGTGGAGCAGCTACACTGAATCTCTGCACAAGGATCATCTCAACAAGCCCTGAATCACTGAACAGGTCTCCCAGTCTTTCCCTCCGACCATAAAATCCTCTTTTTTGTTTGTGAGGTTTGAGGTTAACGAGAGTTTATAAGGGGACTAGAAGATGGTCATAATTGTTTATCTGTAGCTAGGATATATGTATTTGTACTTCATTAAATACAGAAACTTGGTTCATCCTTTCAGTCAAGTTGGGTCTAAAAAACAAGTAAATTTGTCTATTTTGTGTACTTTTTAAAGGATTAACTTTTGGGACAGCTCTGGGATAATGCATGTCTTTCCAGTGCATTTTCCCAGTGAGGATTAAGTGAGTGACAAGGCAAGCATCAGATTGCCTATTGTCTCATGTGCAATAAAGGTTTGTTTATTAATGATGAGCATTATTTTCAATAATGAGTTTATTTTCAATAAACTGGACAACTACCATTGAAGAGAAGAAGAAAGACTTGCATTTGTGCAGTGGCTTTCATAACTGTTCGAAGTGCTCTCTTGTTGAATTATAATTCACTTGGCAATGCAGGAAATTTGAGCTCAACCAAGTCCCACAAACAGAAATTAAACAAATTGCCAGATAACAACTTTTAGGGATAGCGATATGGACAAAGGGCCACTGGCCTGAATGATTGAATCTGTTTCTCTCTGATAAATACTTCATATTTTTAGGCATTTTCTTCTTGATTTCAGATTTCCAGCATCTACAGTACTTTTGATTTTGTGTGATCTATTGTTTGAGAGGTAAATACAGAGCATGGGGTGAAATGGGGGAACATGCCTGCTCTTCTTCAGTATATAACACCCAGAATCTGTTACATCCACCTGACAGGACAGATGGAGCCTCAGCTTAAAGCCTGATTGGAAAAACAGGCATCTCTGAGAAGCAGCCTCCCTGAATAGCAACACCAGCTTCAGAGTGAATACCACGGACCCGTTGACATTCAAAAATGAAAAGGATGCAGGCTCCCACTGTGATTGCTCAGACACTCAGCAACTGCGCTGCTGGCCGGTGTCAGCTGAGTATGTGTCAGAACCTTTTCTTAATCCACCAGGTCCACAAAAACCTGAATTTTCTGCGCACTGTGGGAGTGAACTTGGAAAATTCTAACTGAGGAGTGTAAAGAAGAACAAAGATGATGTGAAAGTATTTGCATCCAAAATACTGCCCTCCTTTTAAGAAGCTGAAACTTAGATTCTAGGCAGTAATTTCTTTTTAAAAATTCATTCACAGGGTGAAGGTGTTGCTGACTAAGCCACATTCATTACCATGGGCTGGTGTGGACTGAAGGCTAGGTGCCAGCACTGTTGGAAGGACTGTTATTCTCAACTTTTTTATTTCTTTATTTTTTAAATTTCTTTCCTCAGAACTTGTACTGAAGAACCTGTACCTGGATATCTTTGTACTAAGATGGTGCCATAAGTAGTGACTTGTAAACTTTTTGCTGTACTCCTTTGAGTACATGTGACAATCAAAGTAATTCATTCATTCATTCTGATGGCTTTTTGCAACAATTAGCAATGGTTATATGGTCAAGCTTAGGCTTAGCTTTTAAAGAAATTAACGTCACTTTGTACTGTGGTGGGATTCTACCCTTTGTTCCCAGAATATGAGCCTGGTCCTCAGGATGACTATTCCATTGACATTGCAATTATTCCACCAACCCCCAAACCCCATGAGAGGTAGGGGCTCCACCTTAAATTATGTATGATTCTGGATGCCACACTATAGGAAGGATGTGAATGCATCAGAGAGAGAGTGCAGAAAAGGTTTCTAAGAATGGTTCCAGGGATGAGAAACTTCAGGTATGAAGAAAGATTGGAGAGGTTGGGACTTTTTGGAAGCCCAGAGGAGATTTGATAAAAAAATTCAAAATCATGAGGTGCCTATGCAGATTAGATAGGGAGAAACTTGCAAACAGTTCAAGCACTAGATACACAGGTATAGATTGTTCTGCAAAAAAAGCTGATACGAAGTGAGAAAAATCTTTCCCACACAGAGTGTGGTCCTGGGTGGAATACGACTTCTCAAAATGTGATGGAGGCAAGTTCAGTTGAGGTAGCCAAGAGCATTGGATGGTTATTTAAATAGAAACAACAGACAGGGGTAAGGGGAAAGGCAGGAGATTGATACTAAGACAAACTGCTCAGAGAGCTAGTGCAGATGGCATAGATTAAATGCCATCTTCCAAGGATGCAAAGAATACCGCAAAGCCTCTTCCAAAAAAATCTACCTATTACCTTCCCAGCTACCTCCCACTCTGACCCTCCCTATTTAGCTCTCAGACCCCTTACCCCCAACATTACAGACGAAGGGCTTATGCCCAAAACTTCAACTCTCCAGCATCATACTTTTCAACTCTGACTCTCCAGCATCTACAGTCTTCACTTTCTCTCATAGACTAAATGGTCTCCAATGATGTAAAAGCCTCCAGCCTAAGCAATGAAGGCAGTGCCATGTGGCCTTCTTAATTAATCCATGGTTTTGCTTCTGACTGTAAATTGGAGCATTTGCTATACTTTAGTTTTCCAAACAATTAGCAATTGTTTTTAGTCCAAAATAAGTCAACTTCAAAGAAGTTAACCGTTGGAGACATATTATTTAACAGCTGTGTGCAATCCTATGATAATGATGGGCTAGCCTTTACTTCAACAAAGTAATAAACTGAGTATTAATGGGAAAGATTACTTTTTCTATCCTTTATTATAACTGGGATCTACTGCAATCTTTAATAGGTGTACATGAGATACATTCACCAGACTAACAAAATGTGAACAATGAACTTTCTAATGTGATCTAATGGACCTCAAGTTCTCTGGAATGTCCCTCAATTATACACCTTTTCTCTGAGTTACTGCTCAGCATCATTTCTTCCCTCTTTCGCCTACACTCTCACTGTTTTGTTCTCTGTTGCAAATAAAACAGGAGAAAATTGGAACTGCTCACAAGTTAATCCAGACCATCTGTGCCCCAGCTAAGTGTGCAACACTTTCCCTCTACCCATCAATCAGTAAGTACAATAAAGGACAGACCGAAAGGAAAAGGAATAACAAAACAAAAGGAAACCACTGAAACAAATAAGGAACTGTCCTGAAGGTGAGAATACTATGACAGGGGAAAATAACAGTGAAGGAGATAGAGCTGGAGTGGTTCATCAGACTTGAAGCAAGGTGTTACGGGGAAATGTGATATATCTCTGAATAATAAGCAGGGCTATCAAGTCCTTCTGACTAAATAAGGCAAATTCCAAGATTATTATGTGGAATTTGAGGATCTTAATTGCTCTTTGTGGGGATCACATTTCATGATTCGGTCTGTTTATGATCCAGCCCTATTATATTATCCGGGATTATGAGATTTTGGGGAACCTATGCCATCATTCAGATCATTTTTCCATGAAAACCACGTATTAGTGGCTTTACTTGCCAGCTCCATGAAATACAGACATATTTCTGTATTCAATTCTGCGCTTTGAGTTTGCTAATCAGAGCTGAGGTTGTGGATGAGCAGCAATATTGGCCTCTGTTCAGTTTCAGGATTTTATCTGGCCATTGTTCCGCAGAAGGGAGTGACAGGAAAGAGTTATTTTTACTGCCTTTTTCGGGATTTAACACATTGTATGCTTCACAACTTGTCTTTTTTTTAAGAAGAAAAGACACCTGGGTGAAATATGTCAGTTGTAACTCAATGGGAGTTGTTTCCATGGAAATTAAACCATTCATTAGCTCGTCTAGGCGCTCGGAAAACAAAACCAGCTCTGTGAATCGTGAGGTATTTTGATCCCTGTCTGTAGAGAAGTCAGGTAAAGATAAAGCAAGAGAAAGTGTTTCTCAGAAGCAAAGATCATTCTGGGGACAGCCACGTTTCCATGCAGAGAGCTGTGACAGTTATTGACAGGCTCAAAAATTCTGAAATTCTGGATGGTTTGTTAGAAATTAATTTTTCCCATTCAAGATGGTTCCTTGGTGTGAGGAATTATAAGTTGATAGTACAACTGGGAAAGGTATTTTACTAATTGAATTGAATCATAACTCCTGTTCTTTGTGTTCATTTTTTGTGAAATGGAGTATACTATATATTTATCTGTTGATGCAGTATGTGGGTTTGATATATATTCATCAGTGTAATATAAACCATGAAGACTAATTTCTTGCTGGGACATATTTCTTGAAGTTTATTTACAACACAAGCAACTTACATGCCTCCAATATCACAGGTTACACAAATGCAGCTGAATCTCACCAGAAATCAGTTAAGAGTCATTTTTGGTGAGTTTCATACAGAGTTTCATGGCCTGGCACATCCTCCACTCTACCACTGGATCTACCTGGCTCAATGAGAGTGCAGGACTGGCCACAATCAGCACCATCCAATAAGAAGCTGTCAGCCCAGTGAGGTTACAAAATAGCACTTACACGCCAAACAGCCATTACTGACAACTAATGGACAGGGCTCAGTGATTCCACAATAAGCAGATCAGATCTAAGCTCTGCAGTCCTGTCATGTTCGGTTATGAAAGTTGGTAGACAACTTAACAACTTGATGAAGAAATAGGATATCCCCATCCTCAATGATGGAAGAGCCCAGCACGTCAGAGCAAAAGATAAGACAGAAGCATTCACAACAAACTTCGCCAAGAATTGCAATTTGGATGCTTTATCACAGCCTTTTCTCAAGGTCCAGCAATTGTACTGAAGACTTGTGTTTCAGAACTTGCCACTCCCCTAGCAAAGCTGTTCTAGTATAGGTACAACACTGGTATCTACCTGACAATGCAGAAAATTAGTCAAGTACATCCTGTACACAGAAAGCAGAACAAATCCAACACAGGCAATTAACCCTTCATCAGTTCATTCTCAATCATCAATAAAGTAATGGAAGGTATTATCAAATGTACTATCAAGCAGCACCTCCTCAGCAATAACCCACTCACTGACACCCAGTTGGGGTTCCACCAGGGCTACTCAGCTCCTGACTTCATTACAGCCTTAATTCAAACATGGACAAAAAAGCTGAATTTCAGAGGTGATGTGAGAGTGACTGCCCTCAACATCAAGGCAGCTTTTGACTGGGTGTGGCTTCAAGGAGCACTAGAAAAGCTAGAATTAATGGGAATTGGAGAAAGTCCTTCATTGGTTGGAATCATACTTGGCACAAGGAAGATGGTCATGGTTGTTGGAGGTCAGTCAGCTCAGCTCCAGGAACAGGAACAGGAACAGGATACTGATTCAGCCATGATCATAATGAATGGTGGTGCAGGCTCGAAGGGCATTCATTGGTTGGAATCATACTTGGCACAAGGAAGATGGTCATGGTTGTTGGAGGTCAGTCAGCTCAGCTCCAGGAACAGGAACAGGATACTGATTCAGCCATGATCATAATGAATGGTGGTGCAGGCTCAAAGGGCAGAATGGCCTACTCATGCACCTATTGTCTATTGTCTATTGTCTATCTCTGCAGGAGTTCCTCAGAATGGTGTACTCAGCCCAAACATTTTCAGCTGCTTCATCAATTTCTTTCCCTGCAGCATGTGGTCAGAAGTTGGGATATTCACTAATCATTATGCAATATTAAGCATTATTTGCATCTTCTCAGATACTCAAGTAGTTCACAGTCAAATGATATCCAGACTTGGGCTGACATGGGCAAGTAACAGAGCAGGTCAGGCAGCATCCGAGGAGCAGGAAAATCCTGATTCCTGATGAAGGGTTTTGGCTGAAACGTGGATTATCCTGCTCCTCGGATGCTGCCTGACCTGCTGTGCTTTTCCAGCACCATTCTAATCTTGACTCTAATCTCCAGCATCTGCAGCACCCACTTCTGCCATGGGCAAGTTACATTCCGGGTGCATAATTTTTAGGCAATGACTATCTCCAACAATAGGGAATCTATGCATTGCCCTTTGTCATTTAAAGGTATTATTGAAGATGAATTTCCCAATATCAACATCCTGGAGCTATCATTGAGCAGAAACTGAACTGGACTCTCCATAAAAATACAGTGGCTACAAAAGCAGGTCAAGAGAGGCTAGGAATCTTGCGACAAGTAACTCACCTCCTGACTCCCCAAAGCCTGTCCAACATTTATAAGGCAGATTGGAATATTCCCCATTGCCCAATGAGTGCATCTCCAGCAATATACAAAAGGCTTGACACCATCTAGAACAAAGGAACCATTTCAGTGGCACCATATCCACATTCTCCACCACCAACACTCACTTGCAGCAATGTGTACCATTTACAAGATAAGCCGTAGAATTTCACAGCTCCGTAGCACCTTACAAGTCCAAAGCCACTACCCCCTAGAAGGCCAAGGGCAGCAGGTAAATGGAAATGCCACCACTTGCAATTTGCCCTCCAAACCTTTCACTTCCTGACTCTTCATTTCCAACTGCCGCTGGGACATTAACCGCCTCAACCTGTCTATCCCCCTCACCCACTCCAACCTCTCACCCTCACAACGCGCAGCCCTCCAATCCCTCTGCTCCAATTCCAACCTCACCATCAAGCCAGCAGATAAAGGGGGCGCAGTGGTAGTCTGGGGCACTGACCTCTACACCGCTGAAGTCAAACGCCAACTCAAGGACACCTCTTCCTACCGCCCCCTCGACCATGACCCCACCCCCC